>NC_092001.1:11940037-12225037 GCF_044704955.1 Pristiophorus japonicus | reverse complement strand
CGCTCTGTCCCTCACTCTGAATCGTTGTCACTATCTCTACCTCTCTCTCTTTCTCTCTCTGTCTCTGTCTCTCGCCCTCTCTGTCTTTCTTTGTCACTCTGTCCCACTCCCTCTCTTTCTCTCTGTGCCTGTCTCGCTCTCGCTATCTCTCCCTCTCTCTGTCGCTCTGTCTCTCTCTCTCTGTCTCTCTCTCCGTGTCGCTTTATATCTCTCTGTCTCCCGCTCTCTCTCTCCCTCTCTCTCTCTGTCTCTCTCGCTTTAGTTTCCTGAACAATTGGGACCGCTTCTGGGGAAGGTGGGACCTGTACAAGTCGGACAGGATACACCTCAACGGAGACCGGATAAATTTTCTCGCGGGCGGTTTTGATAGGTGGTTTTGGGAGGGCTTTAAACTAGCTTGGCAAAGGGATCGGAACCCAGGAGAGGGCTCTGAGCTAGTTAGAGTGGGTGAGAACTCAGATGAACAGAACCCCCCAAAAAATGCAACAGGTAGGAGGCGACAAGCAGAGTAGCACTGGGGTAAGTGTAAACCACAAAGGGATTGGAAGGGACAATATGTATGAATATAAAGGGGCTGCAGGAGGGGTCAAAACTAAAAATCATGGTTTAAAAACTAGTATTAAAACACTCTACCGAAACGCACGCAGCATACATAATAAAGTAAATGAGTTGACGGCACAAATCATTACAAATGGGCATGATTTGGTGGCCATTACAAAAACGTGGTTGCAGGGTGGGCAAGACTGCGAATTAAACATGCAGGGGTATTTGACAAGTCGGAAAAAATAGACAAGAAGGGAAAGGAGGTGGCTTAGCTCTGTTAATAAAGGATGATATCAGGGCAGTTGTGAGAGACGATATTGGCTCTAATGAACAAAATGTTGAATCATGGTGAGTGGATATTAGAGACAGTAAGGGGAAAAAGTCACTGGTGGGCGTAGTTTATAGGCCCCCAACTAATTACTTCACGGTGGGGCGGACAATAATCAAGGGAATAATGGAGGCATGTGAAAAAGGAACGGAAGTAATCATGGAGGATTTTAACCTACATATCGATTGGTCAAATCAAATCGCACGGGTTAGCCTTGAGGACTAATTCATAGAATGCATACGGCATTGTTTGCTAGAACAGTATGTTACAGAACTTACAAGGGAGCAAGCTATCTTAGATCTGGTCCTGTGTAATGAGACAGGAATAATAAAGGATCTCCAAGTAAAAGATTTTCTCGGAATGAGTGATCACATTTTGGTTGAATTTGTAAAACAGATTGAGGGTGAGGAAGTTGTGTCTCAAACGAGCATACTATTCTTAAACAAAGTGGACTGGAGTGGGATGAAGGCAGAGTTGAATAAAGTAGACTGGGAACAAAGACTAAACGGCGGCACAATTGAGGAACAGTGGAGGATTTCAAGGAGCTCTTCCATAATGCTCAACAAAAATATCTTCCAGTGAAAAAGAAGGGCGGTAAGAGAAGGGATAACGAGCCGCCGATAACCTAGGAAATAAAGTAGAGTATCAAATTGAAAACCAATGCGTATAAGGTGGCCAAGGATCGTGGGAAACTCGAAGATTGGTAACATTTTAAACGACAGCAAAGAATGATTAAGAAATCACTAACGATGGGGAAGATAGATTACAAATGTAAACTTCCGCAAAACATAAAAACAGATAGGAAAGGTTTTACCACTATATAAAATGGAAAAGAGTGACTAAAGTAAATGTAGGTCCGTTAGAAGGTGAGAAGGGGGATTTAATAATGGGAAATGTGCTAATGGCTGAGGTCTTAAACAATTATTTTGCTTCGGTCTTCACAGTGGAAGAAACAAAAACCATGCCAAAAATTGCTCGTCACGAGAATGTGGGAAGGGAGGAACTTGAGACAATCATTATCACTGAGGGCTTAGTTCTGGAGAGGCAAATGGGACCCAAGTTAGAAAAGTCCCCTGGTCCTGATGAAATACATCCCAGGGTAATAAAAGAGATGGCGGAAGTTATAGCAGATGCATTCGTTACAATCTACCAAAATTCTCTGGACTCTGGGCAGGTGCCATCGGATTGGAAAGCAGCTAATGTAACGCCTCTGTTTAAAAAAGGGAGCAGACAAAAGGCAGGTAACTATAGGCCGGTTATTTTAACATCTGTAGTGGGGAAAATGCTCGAAGCTATCATTAAGGAAGAAACAGCGGGACATCTGGATAGGAATAGTGCAATCAAGCAGAAGCAACATGGATTCATGAGGGGGAAATCATGTGTAACTAATTTACTGGAATTCTTTGAGGATATAACGAGCATGGTGGATAGAGGTGTACCGATGGATGTGGTGTATTTAGATTTCCAAAAGGTATTCGATAAGGTGCCACACAAAAGGTTACTGCAGATGATAAAGCTACGCGGAATCAGAGGAAATGTATTAACATTAACCGATAATTGGCTGGCTAACCGAAAGCAGAGAGTCGGGATATATGGGTCCTTTTCGTGTTGGAAATCGGTGAGTAGTGGTATGCCACAGGAATCGGTGCTGGGACCACAACTGTTTACAATATACATAGATGAATTGGAAGAGGGGACAGAGTGTATTGTAACAGAATTTGCAGATGAAAGAAAGATTAGTGGGAAAGCGGGTTGTGTAGAGGACACAGAGATGCTGCAAAGCGATTTATATAGGTTAAGCGAATGGGCTATGGTTTGGCAGATGGAATACAATGTCGAGAAATGTGAGTTCATCCACCTTGGGGAAAAAAAAACAGTAAAAGGGAATATTATTTGAATGGGGAGAAATTACAACATGCTGCTTTGCAGAGGGAGCTGGGGGTCCTTGTGCATGAATCCCAAAAATTTAGTTTGCAGGTGCAGCAGGTATTCAAGAAGGCGAATGGAATGTTGGCCTTCATTGCGAAAGGGATAGAGTACAAAAGCAGGGAGGTCCTCCTGCAACTGTACAGGATATTGGTGAGGCCGCACCTCGAGTACTGCGTGCAGTTTTGGTCACCGTACTTAAGGAAGGATATACTAGCTTTGGAAGGGGTAAAGAGACGATTCACTATGCTGATTCCTGAGATGAGGGGGTTAGCTTATGTAGATAGATTGAGTAGACTGGGTCTTTACTCGTGGAGTTCAGAAGGATGAGGGGTGATCTTACAGAAACATTTAAAATAATGAAGGGTATAGACAGGATAGAAGCAGACAGGTTGTTTCCACTGGTCGGTGAGACTATAACTAGGGGGCACAGCCTCAAAATATGGGGGAGCCAATTAAAAATCGAGTTGAGAAGGAATTTCACTCCCAGAGGGTTGTGAATCTGTGGAATTTTCTGCCCAAGGAAGCAGTTGAGGCTAGCTCGTTGAATATATTCAAATCACAGATCGGGAGATTTTTAACTAATAAGGGAATTAAGAGTTATGTTGAGCGGGCGGGTATGTGGAGCTGAGTCCACGGCGAGATCACCCGTGATCTTGTTGGCTGTCGGAGCAGGCTGGAGGGGCTAGATGGCCTACTCCTGTTCCTAATGCTGATGTTCTTATGTTCTTATGCATGTTGGGGAAGTCCAGAATCAGGGGTCACAGTCTCAGGATAAGGGGTAAGCCATTTAGAACCGAGATGAGGTGAAACGTCTTCACCCAGAGAGTGATGAACCTTTGGAATTCTCTACCACAGAAGTTGTTGAGGCCAATTCACTAAATACATTCAAAAAAGAGTTAGTTGTAGTCCTTACTACTCGGGGGATCAAGGGGTATGGCGAGAAACGAGGAATGGGGTACTGAAGTTGCATGTTCAGCTATGAACTCATTGAATGGCGGTGCAGGGTCGAAGGGCCGAATGTCCTAATCCTGCACTTGTTTTCTATGTTTCGATGTTTCTATATCTTTCTCTTCCTGTCTCTGTCACTCTCTCACTCTACCTTTCCTTCTCTCTCTGTCTCTCTCTTTGTCTCTCTCTGTCTCTCTATGTGTCTCTCTCTCCCTCTCTATATATATCTATCTCACTCTATATCTCTCTATCTGTCTCTATCTCTCTGTATCTCTCTTTATCTCTCTATTTCTTAGTCGTCCACCGTCTCACTCTCTCTCTGCCTCTCTCTCTTTCTATATCTGTATCTGTCTCTCTTTCTCACTCTCAGTTTTTGTCTTTGCCTCTCTCTCTCTCAGTCTCTCTGACTCTTTCTGTCTCTCTCCTTCTTTCTCTGTCTCTCCCTCTGTCTGTCTGACTGTCTCTATTTCTGTCTCTCAATCTCTCTGGCTCTCTCTCTCTCGATCTCTGTCTCTATCTCTCTCTGTTCCTCTCTTTTACTCTGTCTCTCTCTGTCTCCGTCTCTGTCTGTCTCTCGTGCTATCTGTCTCAATCTCTCTCGCTCTCTGTCTCTGTCTCTCTGGTTGTCTGTCTCCCTCTCTGTGTTTCTCTCTCTCTGTCTCTCACGTTCTGTTTCTCTCTATCTCTGTTTTCTCTCTCTCTCTGTCTGCCTCTCTCTCTCTCTCTCTCTGTCTGTTTCTCTCTCTCTCGGTCTCTGCAATATGAATCCTGGTATAAAATGGCCAACACACATCTCATGTAAAATGGCTGCTCAATCTCACCCAAATTAAGCCCACTGCCCCGCTCTCTCCCCATAGCCCTGTATCAATGCCAAACTAATCCCACTGTCCAGCTCTCTCCCGATATACCTGTATCAATCCCAAACTAATTCCACTGACCCACCCTCTCTCCGTAGACCTCTATCAATCCCCAAACTAATCCCACAGCCCCGCTCTCTCTCCTTCGCCCTGTATCAATCCCCAAACTAATCCCACTGACCCGCTCTCTCCCCTTAGCGCTTTATTAATCCGCAAACTCATCCCAATGCTCCGCTTGCTCTCCACAGCCCTGTATCAATCGCAAACTAATCCCACTGTCCTACTCTCTCCCCTTAGCCCTATTTCAATCCTCAAACTAATCCCACTACCCTGCTTTCTCCCCATAGCCCTGTATTAATCCCCAAACTAATATCACTACCCCGCTCTCTCCACATGCCCTCGTATCAATCTCAATTTAATCACACTGCCGCCCCACACTCTCCCAATAGCCCTGTCTCAATCCCCCAAAAATCCCACTGCTCCGCTCGCCCCGTAACATTGTGTCAATACCAGAAACTACGTAGAAAGAGAGACCGAAGAGAGAGACACAAACAAATACACTCTCTCTTCCCTCTCTGTCTCTAACTTTCTGTTTTTCTCTCTCTCTCGCTCTCTGCCTGTCTCCCTCTCTCAGTCTCTCTCTCTCACGATCAGTCACACTTTATCACTCTGTCTCTCTCTATCTCTCTCTCTCTCTCTCTCTCTCTCTCTCTCTCTCTCTCTCTCTCTGTCTTTCTCTCTCTCACTCTCTCTCTCTGTTCTCACTCGCTCGCTCTCTGTCTCGCTCTCTCTCTATCTCTCTATCTGTCATTCTCTCTTCTCACTGTTTCTCTTTCTGTCTCTGTCTCTCTCTCACTGTCAATCTCTAACCATCTCTCTTTCTTTCTCCATCTGTGTATCTCTCTCTCTCTATCTCTCCTTGTCTACCTACCTCTGACTCTCTCTCTCCATCTCACATTCTCTCTTTCTCGCTCTCTGTCTCGCTCTCTTTCTCTCCCTCAATCTCTCTTTATTTCTCTTTCTCTCTCTCTCTCTGTCTCATTTTAACTGTCTCTTACTCTGTGTGTCTCTCTCTCTATCTCGCTACCTCTCTCTCTGTCTCTCTCCCTCTCTGTCTCTCACTCTCTATCGCTCTCTCTGTCTCTCTCTCTCTCTGACTCACTCTCTCTTTCCCTCTCTCTCTCTATCTATCTCTCTGTTTCTCTCTATCTCTGTCTCACTAGTTCTCTGACTTTCTCTCTTTCTGTCTCTTACTCTCTCTATCTCTCTGTCTGTCTGTCGTTCTATTTATTTCCATTTCTCTTTCTACCTGTCTCTCTCTCTCACTCTCTCTCTTTTTCTCTCACTCTGTCCGTCTGTCTGTCTCTCTCTGTCTCTCTCTCTGTCTCTCACTCTATCTCTATCTCCATCTATCTCTATCTCTCTGTCTCTCTCTCTCTATCTCTCTCTCTCTCTATCTGTGTCTCTCTGTCCCTCTGTCTCTGTCTCTTTCGATCTCTCACTCTCTGCCTATCTAGCGCTTATGTCTTTCTCTTTCTCTCTCTATCTCTGTCTTTCTCCCTCTCTATCTCTGACAGTCTCTCTCTCTTCTCTCTCTCTCGCTATGTCTGTCTGTTTCTGTGTGTGTGTGTGTGTCTGTCTATGTTGTCTGTCTCCATCTCTGTCTCTCTATGTCTCTCCCTCTCCCTCTCTCTCTCTCTCTCTCTCTCTCGCTATCTGTGTGTACCTCTCTCTCTCTTTGTCCCGTGTCTCTCTGTTTTTCTCTCTCTGACTTTCTCTCTCTGCCTCTCTAACTGTCTTTCCCTCTGTCTCTCTCTCTGTCTCTCTGTCTGTCTCTCTGTCTTTCTCTCTATCTCTGTGTGTCTCTCTCTCTCTCTCACTCTGTCTCTCTCTCTCGCTATGCCTATCTCACTCTCGATGTCTCTCGCTCTCTATCTCTCTCTCTCTCTCTCTAACTCTTTCGCTCTCTCTCTCTCTCTCTCTCTCTCTCTCTCTCTCTGTCTCTGTCTCTGTCTCACTCTCATTCCCTCTGTACCTCTCTCACTCTTTCTGATTCTCTCACAGCCAGTCTCTCTCTCTCTCTCTCTCTCTCTCTCTCTCTCTCTCTCTCTCTCTCTCTCTCTCTCTCTGCCTCTCTCTCTCTCTCTCTCTTTTTCTGCCTCTCTCTATATCCATCAATCCCTCATTCTCTCTGTCTCCCGCTGTCTCGGTATCACTCTGTCATTCTCTCTCTGGCTCTCGCTCTCCCTCTCTCTGTCCCTCTCTGTCTGTATGTCTCTCCCTCTCGCTCTGCTTGTCAGCCTGTGTCTGTCTCTCTCTATCTGTCTATTGATCTCTCTCTCAGTCTCTCTCTCTTTATCTTTCTCTCTCTCTCTCTCTCTGCATTTCTCTCTCGCTGTTTCTCTGTCTTGCTTTCACTCTCTCGATCTCAGTCTCTCTATTTCTCGATCTGTCTCTCATTTTCTCTGTCTCTCTCTCGCTTTATATTTTTCTCTGTCGCTCTATCTCTCTCTGTCTCTCGCAGTGCCTATCTCTCTCTGTCTCGCTCTCTGTTTCTGCTTCTATCTTTCTCTCTCACTCTCTGTCTCTCACTATCTCTATCTATCTCTCTCTCTCGCTATCTTACGCTCTGTCTCTCACTCTCTCTCATTCTCTATCTCTCTCTCTCTCTCTCTCTCTCTCTGTCTGTCTCTCTCACTTTATCTACGTGAATCTGTCTGTCTGTCTCCCTCACTGCCTCCCTCTCTCTGTCTCTCGTGCACTTTCTGTCTTCTCTGTCTCACTCGCTTTGTCTATTTCTCCCTCTGTTTTTTTTCTCTCTGACTCCCTCTCTGTCTCTCTCTCTGTCTTTTCCTCTCTCTCTCTGTCACTCTCTGTCTCTCGTCTGTCTCTCTCGATCTGTGTGTCTCTTTCTCTATCTCTCCCTGTCTGCCTACCTCTGAATCTCTGTCTCTGTCTCTCATTCTCTCTTTCTCGCTCTCTGTCTCGCTCTCTGTCTCTCTCTGTCTCTTTATTTCTCTTTCTGTCTCTCTCTCTCTGTCTCTCTCTCTCTCTGTTTCTTACTCTGTGTATCTCTCTCTCTTTCGCTCTCTCTCTCTCTTTCTCTCCCTCTCTGACTCTCACTCGCTATCGCTCTCTCTGTCACTGTCTCTATTTCTCTCTCTCTCTCTGTCACTCTCTCTCTGTCTCTCTCGCTCTCTATTGCTCTCTCTCTGTCTCTCTTTCAGTCTCTCTCTCTCTCTCTCTCTGTACCTCTTTCTCTGTGTCTCTATCTCTATCTCTCGCTGTCTGCCTATCTCTGAATCTCTTTCGCTCTGTCTCTCTCTCTGTCTCTCTCTCTCACACTCCTGTCTCTCTCTCTCTCTCTTTTTCACTCTCTCTGTCTGTCTCTCTCTCGCTCTGTCTCTCTCTCACTGTTTTTCACTCTCACTCTATTTCCATCTGTCTCTATTACTCAGTCTCTCTCTCTCTACCTGTCTCTCTCTCTCTCTCTATCTGTATCTCTCGATCTCTATCTCTCTCCATCGCTCTGTCTCTGTCTCGCTCTACCTCTCTCGCTCTCCGTCTATCTGTCGCTCTATCTCTTTCTCTTTCTCTCCAACTGTGTCTGTCTCCCTCTCTATCTCTGTCTCTCTCTCCTGCAGCCTTCTGATTGGAGTCAGACACGCTACCGTTGTATCACGAATTCTACAATGCTGGCAGCGGATGTTTGTTCACATGAAGGTTACTCAAACACAGATTTATTTATCCTGCATCGGTGGAATAAAAATAGGTTACAATCTCCGCCCACTCCCACCGGGAATCACACAGCATCAGAAGCAGCGCTCACCTATCAGTCTCCCTCACACGTCCGCTTTCATCACCTGCTTCCAGCAGACTGCAGCAAATCGAGAAAGTTAAGAGATGTGGAGAGGTTTAGGGACATAATTCCAGATCTTCTGAACCAGGAAGCTGAAGTCACGTCCATTAATTGTTGAGAAGTTATATTCAGGGAAGCTCAAGAGCACAGAATATGTGGAGCACAGATATTTCGGGAGCTTGTGAGGCTGGAGCAGTCGACATTATATTCAAATGAAAGAATGACTATCACATTGAAGTCAATGGGAATCAGGGGCGAGATTTTCCCTGGCTGGAGTGATACCTATCACAGAAGAAGATGGTTGCGGTTGTTGGAAATCATTCATCCCAGCCCCAATGCATCGCAGAAAGATTTCCTTCGGCCAGTGTCCTAGCCGGAACCCTCTTGAGCCCCTTCATCAATGATCGTCACTGCCAAAAGAAGTCAGAAGTGGCTATGTTCACTGAAGATTGCACAGAGCTCAGTACCACTCATATCTCCGCTGATAATGAAGCAGCCCATTCCCACATGCAGCAAAACCTGAACGATATTTCGGCTTCAGCTGATAAGTGGCATGTTACATTCGCACCATACAGTTGCCAGTCAATGCCTATCGACAAGAAGCAAGGGTTTGACGACCGCTCCTTGGCTTCAACTGCATTAGCATCACCGAATTCCCCACTATCAACATCCGATGGCACACCATTGGACAGAAACATGACTGGACCAGCCACATAATTGTGCGGCAGCAAGAGCAGGTCAGAGGCTGTGTATTCTGGGGCGAGTGTCTCACATCCTGACCATCCAAAGACTTCCCACCAGCAACAAGGCACAAGACAGCATCTTGGCGGAACACTCTCCACTTGCCTGGATGAGTGGAGCTTCAATTCCACTCCAGCAGCTCGACAACACTTAGGGCAAAGCAGCAGCGTGATGGGTACACTACCCACCACCTTAAACTTTCATTCACACTATCACCGACGTAACGTGTCTGCAGTGTTTGCTTTTGACAACTTGCACTGCGGCAGCTCATGGAGGTTTGTTCTGATGCAACTCCAAAACCCGCGACCTCTACCCCTTAGAAGGACAAGGGCAGCAGGTTCCTGTTAATACCATGAAGTAAAAGGCCCCACGTCCCCTCCCGCAAGTAACATGCGATCCTGACTTGGAAGTATATCACCATTCCTTCATCATGAATGCCTCATAAATCCTGGAAATCAGTCCCTAACAGCACTGCAGGAGCACATTCACCACACAAACTTCAGCGGTTCAAGCAGGCAGCCAACCACCACCTCCTCAAGGGCAATACGGGATGGGCAATAAATGCTGGATTTGTCAGCGACGCCCACATCCCATCAACTAATATTTAAAAAGCACTGTATTTTATGAGTATAGCTCAAAATGTTTCATTTCTGGTGACTCAAAAATCTGGGCAATTTTTACAAATTTAACAGGACAAGTTACTGCTGCCATGCACATAAATTAGAATCAGTAATGAAGACAAAATCCCATGGTCCCCATTTTAAGATTCAACCCAGTAAGATTTTAAATAACGTGGAAAAATATTACTGCCTGGCGTTTTTGTTGTCATTTCCAATCCCCTTCTTTGACACCGAAACAAATTGCTCTTAACATTGCAGTGCGAGATTTTTAAAACACACCGATATTGAGTGACACAACCATTCATATCACAACAGCTAGCCGAGTTCCATTCCCGGTTTGGCAAGTAACTTTGATGTCACCTTTTTTAATTAGAGTCAATTGATTTTATTAAATTACATGGAAGAAATGTTGCATTTCACAATGGTGTCAAAGGAATTTTTTGCAGAAAGTGGGAAGCAGCATTTCAGCTGCAGCGGGGTAAATTCGTATTCTTCCCAAATTGATATTTTCTTTGCTGCCTCACAATCGGCTTGCTCTAAAGTCTGGCTCATTTTTTCTCCATGGTCTGATTGAACAGAGCCAGATAGACAGGCTGAATGGGGAAAGAGCTGGACATAGACAAGAGATACTGACAAGTAATAAAAGCACTCTGCGATAAGAAAATTGCCTGATTCCTTATGGTTAGTGAAAGGGCTTTTAATGGTTGATTTCCTTGCACACCTTGGAATTCATTCGAAACTGCGTCATGCTCTGAAGTGCACGTTACTCCCCTGGGACGGAGCCAAAGGGCGCCTGGTTGTAATCAGGGACATCAACCTGCAGTTTACGCAGGCATGGCTAGCACAGTCGGTAGAACACGCGATTCTTAATTGCAAGGTCGTGGATTCGGAGCCTTCATTGAACGATTAATTTTTGTTGAACATTCTGATGCCTCTGATCCAGATAATTGGGAATGGTCGCGGAATTTGAGAATTTAATGACTTGGAAAAGAACATTTTTGTTTGAAAAAGCTCCAGTCAGAGAAAAGTTTGTCAAAGGAATTTTTTGCAGAAATCGGGAAGCAGCATTTCAGCCGCTCGCTGAACATTTCTCTCTGTTGTTGAGCTACGTTGCATTAGCAATGAACATGTTAAACCCGTCTGCTGAAAGACAGACGGTGTAAAGTCAGATAACCGATAACATTTCCTCCATGAGTGAAGTTTCACAAATTATTAAGGTTCAGTTGTTGAACTTTTGACCGTCCTCACTGACCATTTTAGCATTTCTTTCATTCTGCTAAGCAAGGCTTATAACAGTAGAATTAAGCCATATTTCAAACCCGGAAAAAACTCATTCATTATTTGCTCTTTTCCAGTTCCAGAGCACAGAAGGTATTTCTCCATCCCTCGGATGCAAGCTACCATTTTTCATGGAAACCTCCCCATACACCAAACACCGGCTCAGGAAAACCCCGGGGGCGATGTTATGCGGGTCACTGAGCCTCCAGCAGCATTGCAAAGCTTTTAGACTAAACCGTTCTCAAATAATAAGTTTAGACAGGGGCATTCAATAATCAAGATGGCCAAGCGATGGCATTTGTAGCTGTGGATTCAAATCCCGCTTCTGACATCCTTTTTTTCCAACTGCGAACGAATTTCTTTTCACACCACTCTGAAGTGCGTTGGGTCATCTATGTCATTTAACTAAAGTTACGTCATTTAAATTAAAAACTGTGGTATCACTGAGTGACATTCAAAACTTCCCTATCCCGTAATCGCTGTGGGTGGCAGTATCATTAGAAAGTGTTTTGTTCGTTATTTAAAGGAGCCTTCGAAAAATCTCACACTGCTAATATATAAGCACGTGTATAAAAAGAAGAATTAAAATAACAGTACAATCACTGCGCCACATACGAAGTGAGAGAGAGCCGAACATTCTGATGAAGTTGACGCTGTGACGGAACCACTGAGCTACACCTGACGCTCAGAAACAACGTCGAAACAACTCAATGTAATGGATGATCTCACAAATATCAAGAGCCGTGCAGTCTGGTCAACGTCCAATCCCGCCCTTGTTATTTAAGAGAGGAAGAAGAGACATGAACGGGATTTGACGCCAAAAGTTAATTAGAACGAAATACAACTTACACATAATTTCCAAAGCATTTCACTAAAAATTGTTTAACCTTCTTTCAAATCGTAATGCGTTGAATATGAAAATGAGCATCACGAGATAGTATCGTCAATAATCATTTCTATTACTCCTTGCACGGTAGGATTTACCTGTCCAGTTAAATTTGATAAAAGTTTTCCCAGTTTCCTGGTGTCTTCAGCAATGAACATTATCAATCAGACTTCTAAAATATATTGTATTTTATAAAGTGTGTTAAAAATTACAAGCCTGATGGCTCCGTGCCTCAATGCGAGAGTATTCGTAATAATGTGGATGAATTAACTTCACAAGCAGCAATTGATGAATATGACATGAATGGCATCACGGAGACATGGCTCCAGGGTGACCAAGGCTTGGAACTCAACATTGAGGCGTATTCCACATTCAGGAAGGATGGACAGAAAGGAAAAGGAGGTGGGGTAGCGTTTCTGGTTAAAGAGGAAACTAACGCAATAGTAAGGAAGGACATTAGCTTGGATGATGTGGAATCTGTGTGGGTGGAGCTGCGGAATACGAAAGTGCAGAAAACACGAGAGGGATCTGTCTACAGACAACCAAACTGTATTAGTGCGGTTGGGGACAGCATCAAAAATGAAATTAGGGATGCGTGCAATAAAGTTAGATCAGTTATCATGGGCGAACTTAATCTACATATAGATTGGGCTAACCAAACTGGTAGCAATATGATGGAGGAAGATTTCCTGGAGTGTTCTAGGGATGGTTTTCGGGACAAATATGTCGTGGAAACAATTAGAGGGCAGGCCAGTCTCGACTGGATGATGTGTAATGAGAAAGGACTAATTCGCAGTCATGCTCTGGGAGGCCCCTTGGGGAAGAGTGACAATAATATGATAGAATTTCTTTTTAAGGTGGAGAGATACACAGTTCATTCAGAGACTAGGATCCTGAACGTAAGGAAAGGTAACTTCGATGTTATGAGACGTGAATTGGCTAGAATAGACTGGGAAGTCTTACTTAGAGTATTGATGGTGAATAGATAATTGCAAACATTTAAAGAAATCATGGATGAACTTCACCAATTTTACATCCCTCTCTGAAGTAAAAAATAAACGGGGAAGGTGGTTCAACTATGGCTAACTAGGGAAATTAAGGATCGTGTTAAATCCAAGGAAGAGCCATATAAATTGGCCAGAAAAAGCAGAAAACCTGAGGACTGGGAGAAATTTAGAATTCATCGAGGACGACACATCGTTCAATGAGCTGGGGGAAAATAGAGTATGCGAGGAACCTTTCCATGAACATAAAAACTGACTGCAAAAGCTTCAATAGATATGTGAGGAGAAAAAGATAAGTGAAGACAAACGCAGGTCCCTTGCAGTCAGATTCAGGTGAATTTATAATGGGCTCAAAGAAATGGCAGACCAGTTTACCAAATATTTTCATATTGTTTTCAGGAAGGAAGACGCAAATAATCTTTCGGAGGTCCTAGGGGACCGAGGGTCTAGCGGCAAGGAGGAATTGAATGATATCCTTATGGGCGGCAAATTGTTTGAGGGAAATTGAAGGCTTGAAGGCGGATAAATCCCCGGGGCCTGATAGTCTGCATCACAGAGAACATAAGGACGTGGCCATAGAAATAGTGGATGTATTGGTGATCATTTTCCAACGGCCTATCGACTCTGGATCAATTCCTATGGACTGGATGGAAGGTAATGTAAAACCATTTTTGAAAAATGGAGAGAGAGAGAAAACGAATAATTATAGACTGGTTAGATTGACATCAGTTTTGGGGAAAATGTTGGAATCAATTATTAACGACGAAATACAGCGTTTTTGGAAAGCAGTGACAGGATCGGTCCACGTCAACGCAGATTTATGAAAGGGAAATCATGCTTGACAAATCTTCTCGCATTTTATAAGGATGTATCTTGTAGAATGACCAAGGGAAAACCAGTGGAAGTGGTGTATTTGGACTTTCAAAAGGTTTTTGACAAGGTCCCACACAAGAAATTGGTGTGCAAAATTAAAGGACATTGTATTGGGAATAATATACTGACGTGGATAGAGAACTGTTTGGCAGACAGGAAGCAGAGAGTCGGGTTAACGGGTCCTTTTCAGTATTACTGGCGGTGATTCGTGGGGTGCCACAAGACAAGGTGCTGGGACCCCAGCTTTTTTAATATATATTACTGATTTAGATCTAGTAATTGAGTGTAATATCTCAAAGTTTGCAGATGACACTAAACTGGGTGGTGGTGTGAGCTGCGAGGAGGAAGCTAAGAGGCTGCAGAGTGATTGGACAGGTTTGCTGAGTGGCACATGCAGTGTTATGTGCACAAATGTGAGGCTATCAACTTTGGGGGCAAAACACGAAGGCAAAATATTATCAGAATGGCGGCAGATTAGGAAAAGGGGTGGTGCAACGAGACGTGGGTGTCATGGTACATCACTCATTGAAAGCTGGCATGCAGGCACAGCAGGCAGTGAAGAAGGCAAATGGTATGTTGACCTTCATAGCTAGGGATTTGAGTATAGGAGTAGGAAGGTCTTTCTGCAGATATACAGGGCCTTGGTGATGCCTCACCTGGAATATTGTATTCAGTTTTGGTTTCCTAATATGAGGAAAGACATGCTTGCTCTTGTGCGAGTGCAGCCAAGATTTACCAGACTGATTGCTGGGATGGCTGGACGCACCTATGAGGAGAGAGTGGATCGGCTTGGACTTTATTCACTGGAGTTTATAAGGATGAGACAGCAGCTCATAAAACCATATACAATTCTGACGGGACAGGACAGGTTAGATACAGGAAGAATGTTCCCGATGTGGGGAAGTCCAGAACCATGGGACACAATCTCAGGATAAGGGGTAAGCCATTTAGGAGTGAGAGGAGGAGAAATTGCTTCACGCAGAGAGTTGTTTACCTTTGGAATTCCCTAAAGCAGAGATTTGTTGATGCCAGTTCGTTGGATATATTCAAGAGGGAGATAGATATGGCCCTTATGTTAAAGGGATCATGGCGTATGGAGAAAAGCAGTTACTGATGTGAATGATCCGTCATATCCTTAATGAATGGTGGACAGGCTCGAATGGACGAATGGATGACTCCTGCACCTATTTTCTATGTTTCTATGTTTCTATGTGCATGGAATCTGGGTACTTGTTTTCCATACCTAATTGCCCTTGAGAATATGGCGCTGTGCCGTTTCTCGCTGAAGACTTCAAACCCCTCCATACTTATTCAACAGCTAGAACGTGGTTGTTGGTGTATTGGGGAGGAGAGAGAGAGAGACTGGTTGTTTAGAGGTTTGGCGTGTAGCGAGAAACCTGAAGTTGGGCCGGGGTAAAGAGGTCCAGGTTGTTGGGAGGCGGGTAGAGAGAGCCTGGTTGTTGGGCGAGGGAGTGTAGAGAGATCCTACTTCTGTCGGGTGTGCGGGAAATGGGAGCATGGTTCTTGCGGGGGGAGAGTGCCTGGTAGTTGGGGATAGGGGCAGAGAGCGAATATGGTTGTAGAAACATAGAAACATTGAAATTAAAGGCGCAAAAGGAGGCCGATTTGGCCCAGCGTCTCCATGCTGGCCAAATAAAAGCCACACGGCCCTTGGTCAGCAGCCCTGAAAGCTCTCCATAAACGTAAGAACAATGGCGGAAATGTAAAGAGCACCAGTACAACCAGTCCACCCCACACAATTGCAAAACCCCTGACACTGAAACATTCTACACTCCACCCCAACCGGAGAAATGGGATCCGTGGAAGATGCAAAAGTCAGTAAGAAACCAGGCCAATTCCGCGAAAAGTACTCTCCGAAACATCCAGGTGATCTAAACAATGCAGGAGATCACCCTGGTCGTATTCGCTTCCCTGCAGTACTTACCATTATAGCTGCCAGGTTACAAGAGGTTATCCAGGCCACGAGTTCAGGAGATCGGGCAGCGTTGAGGAAGAGGCGACAGTCCGGGGTCGGAGGCCTATAAAAATGCCGCGAGTTCAGGAGTTCCCGCAGCGTCGAGGAGGAGGCGACAATCCGGGGTCAGAGGGCGATAAAAAGGCCGTGAGTTCAGGAGTTCACGCAGCGTCGAGGAGGAGGCGACAATCCGGGGTCAGAGGCCTATAAAAAGGTCGCGAGTTCAGGAGTTCACGCAGCGTCGAGGAGTGGGCAAACTTGTGCAGCTACAGGGAGAAGGCAAAAAAGCAGAAAGAAATAGAAAGCTGACGTCACAGCCAAGGGGTTAAATGATTGGCTGGTGATTGGTCAGTAGCTTTTCATTTTTCTCTTCTATATCAGTGAGTAAACTTTAGCATTGCTGTTGCCAATTTAAGTGTATCTAAGGGTTAAGTTATGACAGTAGAGCTCGGTCGGGTGTTATGCTCCTCCTGTACCATGTGGGAACTCAGGGACACTTCCGGTGTCCCTGACGACTTCGTGTGCGGAAAGTGTATTCGCCTCCAGCTCCTGACGGTCCTCGCTGCGGAATTGGAGCTTAGGGTGGATTTACTCTGGAGCATCCACGATGCTGAGAATGACGTGAGTAGCACGTGTAGCCAGTTGGTCTTACCGCAGATGAATGGTCCACAGCCAGATAGGGAATGGAAGACCAGCAGCAAGAGCAGTGCAAGGAAGTTGGTGCAGGGGTCCCCTGTGGTCATCCCCCTGCAAAACAGTACACCGCTTTGAGTACTTTTGAGGGGGATGCTTCATCAGGGGAGGGCAGCAGCAGCCAAGTTCATGGCACCGTGGCTGGCTCTGCTGCACAGGACGGCAAAAAAAAAGAGTGGGAGAGCGTTAGTGATAGGGGATTTGATTTTAAGGGGGATAGATAGGCATTTCTGAGGCTGCAACCGAGACTCCAGTATGGTATGTTGCCTTCCTGGTGCAAGGGTCAAGGATGTCTCGGAACAGGTGCAGGACATTCTGAAAAGGGAGGGTGAACAGCCAGTTGTCGTGGTACACATTGGTCCAAACGATATAGGTAGAAAAATGGATCAGGTTCTACAAGACGAAATTAAGGAGATCGGAGCTGAATTAAAACGTAGGACCTCAAAAGTAGCAATCTCAGGATTGCTACCAGTGCCACGTGCAAGTCAGAGCAGGAATCGCAGGATAGCTCAGATGAATACGTGGCTTGAGCAGTGGTGCAGCATGGAGGGATTCAAATTCCTGGGGCTTCGGAACCGGTTCTGGGCGAGGTGGGACCAGTACAAACCGGACCGTCTGCACCTGGGCAGGACCGGAACCATTGTCCTCGGAGGAGTGTTTGCACGTGCTATTGGGAATGAGTGAAACTAATATGGCAGGGGGATGGGAACCAATATAGGGAGACAGAGGGAAACAAAATGGAGACAGAAGCAAAAGACAGAAAGGAGATGAGTAAAAGTGGAGGGCAGTGAAACTCAAGGCAAAAAACAAAAATGGCCACTGTACAGCATAATTCTAAAGGGTCAATGTGTAATAAAAAGACAAGCATGAAAGCTCGGTGCCTCAATGCAAGGAGTATTCGGAACACAGGAGAGGGCTCTGAGCTAGTTAGAGTGGGTGAGAGCTCAGATGAACAGGTCCCCAATAAAGGATGCAAAAGGCAGGAGGCAACAAAGCAGAGCAGCACTGGGGTAAGTGTAAAGCACAAGGTGAGAGGAAGGGACAATATGTATAAATGTCAGGGGCTGCAGGAGGGGTCAAAACTAAAAATCATGGTTTAAAAACTAGTATTGAAACAATCTACCTAAACGCACACCGCATTCGAAACAAAAGAAATGAGTTGACGGCACAAATCATTACAAATGGGTATGATTTGGTCGCCATTACACAAACGTGGTAACAGGTTGGCCGAGACTGGGAATTAAACATATAAGTGTATCTGATAATTCGGAAAGCTATAAAAGAAGGGAAAGGAGGTGGGGTAGCTCTGTTAATAAAGGATTGAGCAGACTGGGACTTTGCTCGTTGCAGGTCAGAAGGAAGAAGGGTGATCTTATCGAAATATTTAAAATAATGAAAGGGATGAAAAGATCGAAGCAGAGAGGTTGTTCCCACTGGTCGGGAAGACGAGAACTAGGGGGCACAGCCTCAAAATACGGGGGAGCCAATTTACAACCGAGTTGAGAAGGAATTTCTTCTCCCAGAGAGTTGTGAATCTGTGGAATTCTCTGCCCAAGGAAGCAGTTGAGGCTAGCTCATTGAATGTATTCATATCCCAGATAGATAGATTTTTAACCAATAAGGGAATTAAGGGTTACGGGGTGCGGGCGGGTCAGTGGAGCTGAGTCCACGGCCAGATCAGCCGATCAGCCATGAACTTGCTGAATGGCGGAGCAGGCGCGAAGGGCTAGATGGCCTACTCCTGTTCCTAATTCTAATGTTCTTATGTTCTTATGATATCAGGGCAGTTGTGAGAGACGCTATTGGCTCTAATGAACAAATTGTTGAATCATTTTGGGTGGATATTAGAGATAATAACGGGAAAAAGTCACTGGTGGTCGTAGTGCATAGGTGCCCAAATAATAACTTAACCGTGGGGTGGGCAATAATCAAGGGTATAATGGAGGCATGTGGAAAAGGAACGGCAGTAATCATGGAGCATTTTAACCTACATATCGATTGGTCATATCAAATCGCACGGGGAAGCCTTGAGGAGAAATTAATTGAATGCATACGGGATTGTTACCTCGAACAGCATGCTAGAGAACCTACAAGGGAGCAAGCTATCTTCGATCTGGTCCTGTGTAATGAGACAGGAATAATAAACGATCTCCGAGTAAAAGGTCCTTTCGGAATCAGTGATCACAGCATGGTTGAATTTGTAAGACAGATTGAGGGTGATGAAGTAGTCCCTCAAACCAGCGTACTTTGCTTAAACAAAGGGGATTTCAGTGGTCTGAGGGCAGAGTTGCCTAAAGTAGATCGGAAACACAGACGAGACGGTGGAACAATTGAGTAACAGTGGAGGACTTTTAAGGAGCTCTTTCATTGTGTTCAAAAAAAATATATTCCAGTGAAAAACATGTGTGGTAAGAGAAGGGCTAACCAGCCATGGATAACAAAGTAAATAAAGGAGAGTATCAAATTAAAAACCAATGCGTATAAGGTGGCTAAGTTTAGTAGGAAACTAGAAGATTGGGAACATTTTAAACAACAGTAACGAATGATTAAGCAAGCAATAAATAAAGGAAAGATAGATTATGAAAGTAAAGTTGCGCAAAACATGAAATCAGATAGCCCTGCTAGCCTGCACCGCCATTCAATGAGTTCATGGCTGAACATCCAAATTCAGTACCCCCTTCCTGCTTTCTCGCCATACACCTTGATCCCCCTTGTATAACGACTTCTACGAACTCCCTTTTGAATATATTTAGTGAATTGGCCTCAACTACTTTCTGTGTTAGAGAATTCCACAGGTTCACCACTCTTTGGGTGAAGAAGTTTCTCCTCATCTCAGTCCTAAATGGCTTCCCCTTAGCCTTAGTTTGTGACCCCTGGTTCTGGACTTCCCCAACATTGGGAACATTCTTCCTGCATCCGACCTGTCTAAACCCGTCAGAATTTTAAACGTTTCTATGAGGTCCCCTCTCATTCTTCTGAACTCCAGTGAATACAAGCCCAGTTGATCCAGTCTTTATTGATAGTAAAAGGTAGATAGTAAAAGCTTTTACCGATATATAAAACGGAAAAGCTTGAGTAAAGTAAATGTTGGTCCCGAAGAAGATGAGAAGGGGGATTTAATAATATGAAATGTGGAAATGGCTGAGAAACTAAACAATTATTTTCCTTCGGTCTTCACTGTGGATGACACAAAAACCATTCCAAAAATTGCTGGTCACGGGAATGTGGGAAGGGATGACTTGGAGACAATGACTATGACTAGGGGATAGTGCTGGACAGGCTAATGAGACTCAAGGTAGACAAGTCCTCTGGTCCTGATGAAATGCATCCCAGGGTATTAAAAGAGATGGCGGAAGTTATTGCAGATGCATTCGTTATAAACTACCAACATTCTCTGGACTCTGGGGAGGTACGAGCGGATTGGAAAGCAGCTAATGTAACGCCTCTGTTTAAAAAAGTGGGCAGGCAAAAGGCAGGTAACTTTCGGCTGGTTAGTTTAACATCTGTAGTGGGGAAATTGCTTGAAGCTATCATAAAGGAAGAAATAGCGGGGCATTTAGATAGGAATAGTGCAACCAAGCAGATGCGACATGGATTCATGAAGGGGAAATCATGTTTAACTAATTTACTGGAATTCTTTGAGGACATAACGAGCATGGTGGATAGAGGCGTACAGATTGATGTGGTGTATTTAGATTTCCAAAAGGCATTCGGTAAGGTGCCACACAAAAGGTTACTGCAGACGATAAAGTTACGTGGAGTCAGAGGAAATGTATTAGCATGGATAGAGAATTGGCTGGCGAACAGAAAGCAGAGAATCGGGATAAATGGATCCTTTCCGGTTTGGACATCGGTGGTTAGTGGTGTGCCACAGAGATCGGTGCTGGGACCACAACTGCTTACAATATAGATAGATGACCTGGAAGAGGGGACAGAGTGTAGTTTAACAGAATTTGCAGATGACACAAAGATTAGTGGGACAGCGGGTTGTGTAGAGGACACAGAGAGGTTTCAAAGATATTTAGATAGGTTAAGCAAATGGGCTAAGTTTTGGCAGATGGAATCCAATGTCGGAAAATGTGAGGTCATCCACCTTGGAAAAAAAACAGAAAAAGGAAATATTATTTGAATGGGCAGAAATTACAACATGCTGCGGTGCAGAGGGACCTGGGTTTCCTTGTGCATGAATCCCAAAAAGTTAGTTTGCAAGTGCAGCAGGTAATCAGGAAGGCAAATGGCATGTTGGACTTCATTGCGAGAGGGAAGGAATACAAAAGCAGGGAGGTCTTCTGCAACTGTGCAGGGTATTGGAGAGGCCGCACCTAGAGTACTGCATGCAGTTTGCGTCACCTTACTTAAGGAAGGATATAATAGCTTTGGATGGGGGTACAGAGACGATTCACTAAGCTGATTCCGGAGATAAGGGGATTACCTTATGATGATAGATTGAGTAGACTTGGTTTTTACTCGTTGGAGTTCAGAAGGATGAGGGGTGATCTTTTTGAAACATTTAAAATAATGAAAGGGATAGACAAGATACAGGCAGAGAGGCTGTTTCCACTGGTCGGGGAGACTAGAACTAGGCGGCACAGCCTCAAAATACGTGGGAGCCAATTTAAAATCGAGTTGAGAAGGAATTTCTTCTCCCTATGTTTGGTATGCTGGTTTGTGGTCGAACTTTCTCGCTCTCCATGTGAATTTGAAATTCAACCCTGCTTTGATCACTCATCCCAAGGGGATCCATTACTTGAAAATGCTTCATTAATCCTGTCTGATTTCACAGGACCTGATCTAAGATAGCATTTAGAGGCATCTCATTCAGAAGATTTTGAGCAGTCGCAGAAATTGGTGACTTTATTGACATGTAAAAGATCATTGTTGTTATTTACAGTCAGAGAAATGTTTGTCAAAGGAATTTTTTGCAGAAAATGGATTCAGCATTTAAGCTGCTCGCTGAACACTTCTCTCTGTGTGCTGATCAAATTTACATGAGCAATGAACATTTGAAACAAGTCACCTGAAAACAGACTGTTTATAAAATCAAATCGGTGATAAAATGTTCTCAATGATTACTTTTTCAAGAATTATTAAAGTTCAGTTGTTGAAGTTTTGTCTGTCTCTCAGTGACCATGTTAACAGGTCTTTCATTCATCTAAACAAAGCTATCGGCTAAAATCAGCAGTTCAGCGCCACATTTCAAGCCTTGAAGCAACTGATTAATAATTCATTCTTCTCGAGTTCCAGAGCTCAGAGGGTGATTCTCCATCCCTCGGAGACAAGATACCACGGACCCTGTTCAAACCTCCCCATACACTGAGCAGAGGCTCAGGAGACGCCGGGCGGAGATGATATATCTGTCACTGGGCCTTCCAGCAGCATTGAACAAGCGCCTGGTGTGAACATTTCTGAAGTAATAACTTGCAACTGCATATTCCACCGTCAGTAATGCTGAGCGTTCTAAAGTGCCGTAGTCAGGTCGATGTCTCCTCCAGAGGATTTGGTTTGAATCGCACTTCCGAAATTTATTATTTTTAATTAAGAACTCATTTTATTTGACAACATTGTGAAAAGCTACGTTTCTTCCATGTAATTTTATAAAATCAATTTACTCTAATTAAAAACGGTGATATCAAAGTTACTTCCCAAACGGGGAATGGAACCCAGTTGCTGTTGTGATATGAATGGTTGTGTGATTCACTATAGGTGTGCTTTAAAAATCTCGCATTGCTCCGTTAAGCACAATTGTTTCGGTGTCATAGAAGGGGATTGGAAATGACAAAAAAACGTCAGGCAGCGCACGCAGTGCGACAGATTCCAACTTCTGAAGAACGTGGTGCTGCAAAGGAACCGCTGAGCTAAAGCTGGCACTGATGACAAAGCGAGAAACAACTCAATATAAGCAATGAGTTCAGAAATATCAGGAGCAGTGCAGTGCAGTCAATGTCAAAACCCTCCTTTGTCATTCAACAGAGGAAGAAGAGACATGGACGGGAGTCAGACACCACAAAGTTTAATTAAAGGCACAAATACAAGGCACACTTATTCTCGAAACCGTTTCACTGTAACATTTTTCCACGTTATTTAAAATCTTATTGCTTTGAAACTGAAAATGAGGACCATGGGATTTTGTCTTCATTACTGATTCTAATTTTTGTGCATGGCAGCAATAACTTGGCCTGTTAAATTGGAAAAAATTGCCAAGATTTTTGTTTCACCATAAATGAACATTTTGAGCCGTTCTCTGAAAAGACAGTGTTTTTTAAATATTAGTTCATGGCATGTGGGAGTCGCAGGCTGAGCCAGCATTTATTGCCCATCCCTTATTGCCCTTGAGAAGGTGATGGTGGGCCGCCTGCTTGAACTGCTGAAATTTGTGTGGTGAATGTGCTCCTGCAGTGCTGTTAGGGAGGGATTTCCAGGATTTATGACCGATGCAGGATGAAGGAAAGTTGAAATACTTCCAAGTCAGGATCGCATTTTACTTGCCGGAGGTGGCCCGGGGCTTTCTACATCATGGTGTTAAATTGAACCTGCTGCCCTTTTCCAGCTAAGGGGTACAGCTCGCGGGTTTGGGAGGTGCATCCGAACAAACCTTCGTGAGTCGCCGCAGTGCATCTTGTAGATGGCAAACACTGCAGCCACGTTACGTCGGTGATAGAGTAAGCGAAAGTTTAAGGTGGTGGGTGATGTACCAATCACGCTGTTGCTTTGCCCTAAATGTTGTCGAGCTTCTGGAGTGTAATTGAAGCTGCACTCATTGAGGCAAGTGGAGAGTATTCCGCCAAGATGCTGACTTGTGCATTGTAGCTGGTGGGAAGACTTTGGAGAGTCAGGAGATTAGACATTCGCCGCAGAATACCCAGCCTCCGACCTGCTCTTGCTGCCACACTATTTATGTGGCTGGTCCAGTCAAGTTTTTGGTCAGATATGACCCACAGGATGCAGATAGTGGTGGATTCTTTGATGGTAATGCCGTTGAATGCCACGGAGCATTCGGCAAACCCTTGCTTCTCGTAGATAGGCATTGCCAAGCAACTGCATGGCGCGAATGCTACATGCCACTTATCAGCTGAAGCCTAAATGTCGTTCAGGTTTTGTTGCATGTGGGAAGGGGCTGCTTCATTATTAGCGGAGCTATGAGTGATACTGAGCTCTGTGCAATCTTCAGTTAACATAGCCACTTCTGCCTTCATGTAGCAGGGACGATCATTAATGAAGGAGCTGAAGTGGGTTCCTCATAGGACACTGCCCGAAGGAACTCTTTCAGCAATGTATTGGGGCTAGGATGGTTGATTTCCAACAACCACAACCATCGTCTTCTCTGCTTGGTATCACTCCAGCCAGTGGAAAGTCTCCCCCGTGATTCCCATTGGCATCAATGTGATAGTCATTCTTTCTTTTGAATAGACTCGTCGACTACTTCAACCTCACAAGCCCCCGAGTTGTCTGCACTCCTCAAATTCTGCGCTCTTGAGCTTCACCAATTATAACTTCTCAACAATTAATGGGCGTGCCTTCAGCTGCCTGGGCCAGAAGATCTGGAATTACCTCCCTAAACCTCTCTGCCTCTCTAACTTTCTCGATTTGCTGAAGTCCGCTGGAAGCTGGTGATGAAAGCGGGCGTGAGAGGGAGACTGATAGGTGAGCGCTGCTTCTGATGGTGTGTGGTTCCCGGTGGATGTGGGCGGGGATTGTCACATCTTTTTATTCCACATATGCAGCATAAATAAATCTGTGTTTGAGGAACCTTCATGTGTACAAACATCCGCTGCCGGCATCTTAGCCCTCGTGATGCAACGGTAGCGTGTCTGATTGCAGATGAGAAGGCTGCAGATTTAAATCACGTCGGGTTCACGTTTCGTTTCGATATTGTGCTTCCAGAATTTATATTTTCTTTGCTGTTTCACATTAACCTAACCCTTGCGCTAATGTCCGTCTTACTGTTTCCAAAATGGCAAGTACACGTTAAAATGAACATTCTGAATCAGACGCCTCAAGTAAAGTGAAATTATTTTGAAATGACTTTGAAATGATTTGATTTTTAATATAACATAAGAACGTAGGATTTAAGCCCCTCGAGCCTGATCCGCCATTCGATAAGATCATGATTGATCAGATAATGGCCTCAGCTCCACTTTCCTGCCGGCTCCCCATAATCCTTACATTTGAAACATCCGATTATCTCCACCATAAATAGAAACAATTACCCAGCCTCCACAGCTGTCTGGGGTGCAGCATTCCAAAGGTTCACTACCCTCTGTGATCACAAATTCCTGCTCATTTCCGTTTTGAATGGGCGACCCCTTAGTCTGAAACTATGCCCCCTAGTTCTAGACTCCCCCCCTCCGCGATCGGAAACTTCCTGTTTACATCTACCCTCTCAAGCCCACTCAGAGACTTAGGAGATTCCAAAAGTACACCTCTCATTCTTTTAATCGCCAATAAATTTAGACACAATCTGCTCAACCTTTCTTCATAAGATAAACTCATGTACCTTATCTGACATGCCTCTAATGCAAGTATATCCCTCCATCATAAGGAGAACACAACTGTGTGCAGTATTCCAGGTGTGGTCATCGAGTCATAGAAATTTGCAGCACAGATGGAGGCCTATTGTCCCATCGTGTCCGCACCAGCCAACCAAGAGCTATTCAGCCGAATCCCTTATTCGGAAACTATGCCGCCGATTTCTAGACCCCCCCGCGATCGGAAACTTCCTGTTTGCATCTACCCTCTCAAGCCCCCTCAGAGACTTAGGAGATTCCAAAAGTACACCTCTCATTCTTCTAATCGCCAATAAATTTAGGCACAATCTGCTCAACCTTTCTTCATAAGATAACCTCATGTACCTTATCTGACACGCCTCTAATGCACGTATATCCCTCCTTCATAAGGAGACCAAAATTGTACGCAGTATTCCAGGTGTGGTCATCGAGTCATAGAAATTTGCAGCACAGATGGAGGCCGTATTGTCCCATCGTGTCCGCACCAGCCAACCAAGAGCTATTCAACCGAATCCCACTTTCCAGCTGTTGGTCCGTAGTCTTTTTGGTTCTTTCATTTTAATTGCACGTCCAAGTATTTTTAAATGTGGTGAGGCTTTCTGACTGCACCAACATTTCAGACAGTGAGCTCTAGATATCCGCCACCCACTAGGTGATGATATTTAACATCATATCTCAACTAAACCGCGCCCAATTACTTTAAATCTATGTCCCTGGTTGTTGGTTACGTGGCAAATGGAAACTGGTCCTTCCAATCCAATCTATCCAGGATCTTCACAATTTTGTACACCCCAATCAGATCTCCCACTCAGACATCTCTTTTCCAAAATAATATAAGTAAATGTTGTCAATACTCAGCATTACAGGCAGTTACTATGGAGAAAAAAAGGAGAGTTATTGTTTCAGGTCGGTCACCTTTCATCAAAACTGGAAAATGTTAACGATAGAACAGATTTCAATCAGGTGCAGAGGCAGGGAATGTTGGGAGGGGAGGAAAGATCAATAGGGAAGGTCTGTGCTTTGGTGGAAGGCAGGAGCGGTTAAATCCTGCCTCGACACCTGGATAAAATCTGTTACATATCTAACGTCTTCCAGTTCTGACGAAAGGTCACAGACTGATACTCTGTTTTTCTCTCCACAGAAGCTGCCTTATCTGCTGAGTAGTTCCAGCATTTTCGTTTAGGATTACAGCATTCTCTCTATTTCTCTCTATTTTGCAATTATGAACTAATTTATTTGGGATGTCTTTCCATTGTCCAAACAAGTCCGATTGTAAAATGTAAATTAAATTTTGTCTTAAACGTCCAGTAGAATGTTAATAGAAATAAGAATTATGTAAATGTGTATAAACATGGCAGGCGGCTACGTTAGAAGATTCCACAATTGTTTATAGAGAAACACACAAATTACTTTGATTAAACTGATAACATAACAATTTCGATTGGCTGTATATTTTTGAAATAGGAGATTAAAAACTGAGAGTATAATGAGGTTTATGTCCCACTAATTAATCAGGAGTACCTCATTCATTGAGCGAAAAACATGAGAAGAGAAATTCGTAAATTAATATCTTTACTACACCTTGTTAAAACAATTTCGATGTTATTATGATCGGTTTCCCAACACAGGAAGAAAGATGAATCGTTATTTTCGTTAACTCATAGCGTTCCCTGCATTTTGTTTTTAATTCGGTGAAGCACATTGTGTATGTTTTGATCTGCACTTGTGAATAAGTGATTCATTTCTGACATGTTACCTGTGGTGGTATTGGTACAAGAAAACCCCGTTTATTAATGGAGGTGATTGCAGTTGGAAATTCGGGTCAGTTTTGTTCAATTCTCTTTAATAGCCTGAACTAATGAGCCACGGCATTTTTATTTGCGGGTTGGTTGTTTGCATTATGAATAATATTCTACTTACTTACGTGGACGTTCTGGATTTCAGCACCATACGAATGGCAATATCCCTGCTGCTTGTGCAGATATTGATACGGTGAATGAGGGATAAGGTTAATACATTGACAACTTTAAAATTAATACAATTTGCAAGCATACATATGCCCCTTTCAGATCTCCGTGGGCTTTTGGCTAGTTTGTCGATGCATAACCATGTAACTGAGTGACGTTTCTGAAGTATTACCGAATATTTTGCAGTTCGTATCGTTCACACACATTTCTGATTAGTTATATATTTAAACAGATTTATCTACATGACGAACTAAAAGCTATTAATTAATTATACTGCAACCAAACATGCATAATGGGCTTGTAAATAACAAATGATTTTCTTAATAGATAAGAGTGCGCTGGTACCTCTTGGAAGGAGGGCTAAAAACCCAACCTAACTCTTCAAAATAAAAGCATAGATATGTTGGAAGTGCAAAGGGACCTTAGGGGTACAAATACAAAAGTCACTTTGCAGCAATTGAGGATAATAAAGCCATACACATGCAAATGTAGCACTGTAGTTCCTTTGGAGAGGATTAGAATTATAAGGGGAGAAGTTATCTAAAACCTGTATCGAATCTTGTGTGATTGCCTAACGAGGTGAAATTGTGGTGTGCCGATTTGTCATAACGCTATATATGATTTAAAGTGGTTGCTGGTGCTGTCGTTGTGGAAAATGCTGTTGTAAATATTGTTGTTGTAAATTATGCCTTCGAGTGAAAAGCTCACACTAAAATAAGTTACTGACCCGCTCATTACAACAAAATATAGAGAGAACATTGGTGGGAAGTAGCTGAGTAGATTGGAGGGGAGGAGCTGAGCATAATAGATTGGGAGGGAAGCAGCTGAGGGTAATATGTGCGGTAAGGAGCAGCTGAGAATTCTTGTTGGGGTGGGGAGTAGCTGAGGATATTGGGAGTGGTGAGGAGGAGCTGAGGATAATCGGTCGGAGGGAGAGGGTCTGAGGACATTGGTTGGAGTGGGGAGGAGCTGAGGATATTGCGTGGGGTGTGGACGAACTGAGGATATTGGGTGGGGTGGGGAGGAGCTGAAGATATTGTGCGGGGATGGATAGCGTCTGAGGATTTTCTGTGGGATGGATCTGAGGATATTAGGTCCGGTGAGTCGGGTCGGAGGACATTGGGGTGATGGAGAGGAGATAAGGATATTTGGTGCATTGTTAGATATGGAATGACACAAAGTGAGGCTGATGTAAATAGGGCGACGGTTCTTGTAGTTGCTATAAATAATATCTCCACCAACGTTCCTGAAAAGCAGCGGTACAAAGTGACATAACGTAAGAAATAGGAGAAGGAGTAGCCCAATTGGCTCCTCGAGCCTGCTCCGCTAATTAACCTTCCGAATTTCTCATCAAATTCTCAAACCTCACACAGCTATAGATGTCTGCCTTGACTGAACATTACTGCTTTTTAATCAATAAACAGTTGCTTTTCATCCTATGTTGAAGACGGTTTTGTCTAAAGGAGAATCCCAGTAGACGATAGGAGATATGCAGCCTGTGCAGTTGTTGCAAGTGATTTTTATTGTACATGAATGCCAGATGATACACTTTCTTGGTAATCTGGATATATAAATGTAGAAATATCCAATTATTGTTGATGATGATACAGATTTTGAAAAGGCGTTTGACAAACTATCACTTTACAGACTAGTTCATAAATTTCTAGCCCATAGCATTAAAAGGGCCAGGGCAGCATGGACATGACAATGGCTGAGATATCGATAACAATGAGTATTGGTGACTGGTTGTTGTTCAGACTGAAGGGTTCTGTACTGTTGTCCACCTCACGGATCGGTGACAGCAGGACTACTTTTTATACATTTATTCATCAACTACATTTGCGTATATATGTTTTATTTTATAGTTCATAGATGATACAACATGAAGAAGTGCAGTACACAATTCGGACAATAGTGATATACTGCAGGAGGTAATAGACAGACTGGTGAACATGTGAAAGATTAAGAAGATCATCGGTAAAAGGAACATTTAATTAACACTATACAACTGATTCTAATTACTGCCTGTCAATTTATCGCCTCACATTATTAACTGCTATATATTTAGTTTTGGTGGAGCAGCGAAAAACAATGAACGCGCTTGTTTTCATGTCCAGACGGATAGAATTATAAAAGATTGAGGGGGGCAAAGAGACGATTCAGTTGGCTGATTCCGGAGATGAGGAGGTTACCTTATGATGATAGATTGAGTAGACAGGGTCTTTACTTTGGAGTTCAGAAGGATTAGGGGTGAACATATAGAAACATTTGAAATAATGAAAGGGACAGATAAGATAGAGGGAGAGATGTTGTTCATGGCGGCAAGACCTAGGGGGCACAGCCTCAAAATACGGGGGAGCCAATTTAAAACCGAGTTGAGAAGGAATTACTTCTCCCACAGGGTTGTGAATCTGTGGAGTTCTCTGGCCAAGGAAGCAGTTGCGGTTAGCTTACTGAATGAATTCAAATCACAGATAGATAGACTTTTAATCAATAAGGGATTAAGGGTTATGGGGAGTGGGCGGGTAAGTGGAAATGATTCCACGGCCAGATCAAGCATGATCATTTTGAATGGCGGAGTCGGTTCGAGGGGCTAGATGACCTACTCATGTTCCTAATTTTTATGTTCTTATGTTATTATGGATCACTGTTATAAATCTTCAATAAAGTAACCGAGGTGCTCGTGAAGGTGCAAAGTGATTACCTGATATGCGACCAGAACTGAGGGGGTTTATCGATCAGGAAATTTCGAAAAGGCCTGGATCTTTTCCTTACCAAAGGGAAGACGGGGGGAAGATCAGATTTTGTTCTTTCTGAATATGAAAGGTTTGGATAGGATAGAGGGAGACAAGATGTTTCAACTTGCGGGAGAGACCAAATCTCAGCGTCGTAGATTTACGACAGCCAAGCTCCAAGTCAGCATCGGTTTGTGAAAGGGAAATCATGCTCGACAAATCTTCTGAAATCTTTTGAGGATGTTTCCAGTAGAGTGGACAAGGCAGAACCAGTTGATTTGGTGTTTTGGAGTTTCAGAAGGCTTTCGACGTGGTCCCACACAAAGAGATTACTGTGCAATGTTAAAGCTCATGGGATTTGCGGTAGTGTGCAGACATGGATTGAGAACTGGTTGGCAAACAGGAAGCAAAGGGTTAGAGTAAATGGGTACTTTTCAGAATGGGAGGCAGTCACTCGTGGGGTACCGCAAGGTTCTTTGCTGGGGCCACAGCTGTTTACATTGTACATTAATGATTTAGACGAGGGGATTTAACGTAGTATCTCCAAATTTGCAGATGACGCTACGTTGGGTGGCAGTGTGAGCTGTGAGGAGGATGGTATGAGGCTGCAGAGTGACTTGGATAGGTTTGGTGAGTGAGCAAATGCATGGCAGATGAAGTATAGTGTGGATAAATGTGAGGTTATCCACTTTGGTGTTAAAAACAGAGAGACAGACTATTATCTGAATGGTGACAGATTTGGAAAAGGGGAGGTGCAACGAGACCTGGGTGTCATGGTACATCAGTCATTGAAGGTTGGCATGCAGGTACAGCAGGCGGTTAAGAAAGCCAATGGCATGTTGACTTTCACAGCGAGTGTATTTGAGTGCAGGGGCTGGGAGATGTTACTACAGTTGTACACCTGAGGCCACACCTCGAGTATTCTGTACAGTTTTGGTCACCCAACATGAGGAACGACATTCTTGCTATTGAGGGAATGCAGATAAATTTCACCAGATTAATTTCCAGGATGGCCGGACTGACATATCAAGAAATACTGGATCAACTGGGCTTGTATTCACTGGAGTTCAGAAGAATGAGAGGGGATCCCATAGAATCGTTTAAAATTCTGACGTGTTTGGATAGGTTAGATGCAGGAAGAATGTTCCCAATCTTGTGGAATTCTAGAACCAGGGGTCACAGTCTAAGAATAAGGGGTACGCCATTTAGGACCGAGATGAGGAGAAACTTCTTCACCCACACAGTGGTGAACCTGTGCAATTCTATACCTCAGAAAGTTGTTGAGGCCAATTCACTAAATATAGTCAAAAAGGTGTTAGTTGTAGTCCGTACTACTAGGGGGATCAAGGGGTATGGCGAGAAAGCAGGAATGGGGTACTGAAGTTACATGTTCAGCCATGAACACATTGAATGGCAGTGGAGGCTCGAAGGACCGAATGGCCTGCTCCTGCAACTATTTTCTTGTTTCTATGTTACTATTAATAAATGCAACAGGGAATACAAGGCATCTTGACACCGACGCACAAAATGAGCTTTTCGGATAGAATCTTGGTCAAATTTTTAATTTTAAGGAGTCTCTTAAAGGATGAGGAAAGTTAGAAAGGAATGGATGTTTAGGGAGAGCACGCAGAGCTTTTTGGGGCCCAGGCAGCTGAAGGAGGAGGTGAGTTCGTGAGGTGGAGAGGTTTAGGAAGGGAATCCCAGAACTTGTAGCCCAGGAAGATGTCGGCGGATAGTTCGCGAGGTGGAACGTTTTTGGGAGGGAGTCCCAGAGCTTGGGACCCAGGCAGCTGAAGGAGGAGGAGATTTCGCGAGGTGGAGACGTTTAGGGAGGGAATCCCAGAACTTGCAGCCCAGCAAGATGTGGAGAGGATTCGGGAGGGAGTCCCGGAGCATGGGATCCAGGCAGCTGAAGGAATAGGAAATTTCGCGAGGTGGAAAGATTTAGGGAGGGAATCCCCGAACTTGGGGCCCAGGCAGCTGAAGGAGAAGCAGGGTTCGAGAGGTGGAAAGGTTTAGTGAGGACATCCCAGAGCTTGGGACCCAGGCATCAGAAAGCCTGTCTGCCTTTGGTGGAGCAGCAAAAATCGGAAGTCTGCAGCTAAATATTACATTTCTGGTCTGGAAACACTGGGGGGACCCGCCTCTGGGCTGCGCTCAGTTGTTTTGATTACAGAGTAATTGTATAATTGAGGTAATCATATATATCACCGCGCCCTTCAACTGCTCTCTGAACTTGGACTTGGTTACCCTGTAAATAAATGGGTTTGTGCAGCAACATAACTTCCACAGCATAATTCCTGCTTGTGCAGAGATATACAAAGAACCATTGGTTTCATAGCCACCTGCTTCTGTAATAATATAATATAAGACATCAACAACATATACCAGCCACAGCAGTATGAAGCTGCCGGATATGGTGAAGAGTAAAACCAAAGACTTCCTCCTGCTCTCCATCTCTGGGTCACTGCTATTCTCTCCCTTGCTCTCACCCCTCAGTCCTTTACGGACTCGGCTGGCCATTAACTGTGCGTTGAGCGACAAAATTAAACCGAATGGGAGCAGTGGGTTTAAAACTGTATCAAATCAAATAAATCCCCACCATCCTTGCTCAGTAGAATAGGTTGGGATTGGGATACATAACCATGGCACATTGTCGATTACCATCGCCGCTGTAAGTGTAAAGTAGTTGGGGACGTTTTTTAAACAGAGTAGAATGCCGTTGTTGCCAGAAACACAGCCGCAGATTTCCCGATGCAATGTTTGGTTCTCAGCTTCGGGCAAGAAATGGCCACAAAACGATCAAAGGTGAAAGTGACGGTTAACAGACAGAAAATTCTGTCGGCGCATTGGAGAGGACAGCGATCACACTACACACAGGGTTAATATGCAGAAGACAGATTGGGAAATAATACCAATTGAGCTGCCTCAGTGTGACCTCAGTGGTGACAGCCAGTAGATCCGCCGCGGCCATGGCCACCAGGAAGCGAGTGGTGCAGCTGGACAATCCGCACTTTCCCCGGGACAGGATCACAATCGCCACTAAATTCACTGTAATAAAGAGAAGAGAAAATAGACTAAAAGTTACTGAACAAACATACTCGGTGCCTGAGTGCAGGCAGTAAGGACTGGATTGTAAAACAGACAGCTTTGGGTTTGGGTTCGGATCATTCCTACTGAGTCCTATCTCCGTTTCCTTCGATGGACTGGAAGTCCGAATATCAATCTGTCTGAATTCCAGCGTGTGCTACCCATCAGGGACAAAGGGCGTACACTGAGTATTTCAGTCTTCCCTACATCCAGTCCACCGTCTAACCTGTCTGAATTTCCACTCCTACCCTTCCTTACACACACCGCCAACATAACCCACCATGTAAATATCCAGACCCGTGCACATCTTGTCTGAAACTATGTTCCTACTCGTTCCTCATGCCCAGCGCCTACATAAGCCACCCTTGTTAATATCCATGCCTCAATATTTGATAAATTCAAAATACTGCAATAAATATAACTGAAAAGTAACAATGCTGAAAATAGTCAGCAGATCAGGCAGCATCTTTGGAGAGAAAAACAGAGTTAACTTTTCATGTCGATAATATTTGTTCAGAAATGGAAGATATCGAAGATGAACAGCATTAATGCGATGATAGAGACAGAGAACAATGGGGTAGGATGATGAGAGGTAAACGGGAATGTCTGTGATTGGCTTTTGGGCAAGATTTATTCAACGACAAATGTGATGAAGGTGCAAAGCTAATGAGGCAATTAAAGGAATAAAGTTGGCCCCAGAGTTGATGTCACAGTCTCAGGATAAGGGGTAAGCCATTTACGACCGAGATGAGGAGAATCATCTTCAGCCATAGAGTGGTGAACCTGTGGAATTCTCTACCACAAAAGTTGTTGAGGCCAATTCACTAAATATATTCAAAACGGTGTTAGATGTTGTCCTTACTACTAGCGGGATCAAGGGGTATGGCCAGAAAGCAGGAATGGGGTACTGATGTTGCATGTTCAGCCATGAACTCATTGAATGGCGGTGCAGGATCGAAGGGCCGAATGGCCTACTCGTACACCTATTTTCTTTGTTTCTATGTTTCTTAATGTTTGCAGCAGATCTGCGAGAGAGTGCAGCATAACAAATGTGCAGAGAAATGTGGGTAGACCACACTGTGTGGCCCAGCCGTACCTGCATCAGGGATCCCCTTCAGCCCAAGTCCCAGCCCACATCTTGTCCACCCCCAGTTGTGTAGACAAGCCCGGGCGGCCAATGCCAGGAATCCACAGAAGCAGCCCATAACTGCTCCACCCCCAGAGGTTAGAGTGCAGCAGTCCTCCATCAGCAGCAATTGTCGTCCGAGAAAGTGGAAGCGGAGGTTATGAACTGCAGTTTTGAAACTCAGTGTTGACTCCGATACGTATCAGAATGCCGAATCGAAAACATTGGTTCTGTTCCTCATTGTGTTTAATGGAGAAACAAGTTCGGAGACTGAGAATAGAGTAGGAGCTGGAGCATATTGTAGGCAGTTGCGAAAAGTGTACGAAGCTAAAAACCGGTGTTGGAGGGTGAGAAGAGTGAAGAATGCCAAGGACTGAGTAACAGCATAGGGGGCCAGGAACATTGAAGATGGCCGAGAACTGACGAGAAGTGGAAGACGCCAAGAACAGATGAACAATGTTGGCAGCAGAGAAGAGAGGAAAAATGTAGGAGGCCGAGTACAGCGGAACAGAGCAGGAGGCCAATTACAGTGAAATCGGCCGAGGACAGACGAACAGTGTTGGAGGCCAATAACAGTGAAGGAGGCCGAGAACAGAGGAACAGAGCAGGAGGCCAATAACAGTGAAGGAGGCCGAGAACAGAGGAACAGAGTAGGAGGCCAATTACAGTGAAGATGGCCGAGGATAGAGGCACTATGTCGGAGACCAATTACAGTGAAGGAGGCCGAGGACAGAGGAACAGTGTAGGAGGCCAATAACAGTGAAGGAGGTCGAGAACAGAGGAACAGAGTAGGAGGCCATTTACAGTGCTGGAGGCCGAAAAATGAGGAACAGAGTAGGAGGCCAATTAAGGTGAAGGAGGCCGAGAACAGAGCTACTGTTTCTGAGGGCAATAACTGTAGGAGGCCGACAACAGAGTAGGAGGCTAATTAAGTTGAAGGAGGTCGAGAACAGAGGAACAGTGAAGGAGGCCAATTACAGTGAAGGAGGCCGAGAACATCGGGACTATGGAGGAGACCACTTACAGTGAACGAGGCCGAGAACAGTTGAAGAGTGTAGGAGGCTAAGAACGGTGAAGAAGGGCGAGAACACAGGAACAGTGTAGGAAACCAGTACGTTGTATGGCGCCGAGAACCGATGAACAGTGCATGAGGACAGAATGGTGCATGAAGCTGAGAAAGGAGGAACAGTGCATGAGGCCGAGAACCGTGCAGAAGGCTAGGAACAGAGTAAAAGCAAAGGACACCTATAACGGAGGAACAGCGTCGGAATTTGAGAACAGATAAACAGTGTAGCGGACAGCGAGCAGCAACTCAGTGAAGGAGGCCGAGAACAGAGACACAAACCTGGGAGCGGGATGGAAAATTAAATTAGCAAATGAGCTGAAGCTCAATGTGACGCTGGTGGATTGAACAGAGGCGTTCAGCAAAGCAATCACGCAATCTGCGTTTAGTCCTCCCCAGTGTACAGGAAACTGCATCCTGATCAGCCAATACAGGAAACCAAATTGATTGAAGTAAAAGTCTATCACTGTTTCATGATGAAGCAATATTTGGGGCCATGGCTGTTGGGACGGAAAGAGGGGAAAGGCACGTATTGCATTTCCTGTGCTTGCAAAGCGAGTTGCTGGGGAAGGGGCGGATGTGTTGGGAGTGATGGAATAATGGACAAGTGTATCGCGGGTGCAAGGGAGCGCAGGGGAAGATAGGTTTGGTACTGGTCTTAGCTGGCTGTGGCGAAAAAGTTAGAGGACAATTGGTTGGATGTGCAGGCGGGTGGAGTGGAAGATGAGGTCAAGTTGAAAGCATATACGGTTCTTGCTGAAAAGGTGATGGCAGAAATGCAGGATTGACAGGGTCGCGGGCACTGTCCACCACAGAGGAGGTGAATCCTTGGATTAGAAGAATGAAGTCTTTTTAGATGCATAGAAAAATAGAAACATAGAAAATAGGTGTAGGAGTAGGCCATTCGGCCCTTCGAGTCCTGAACCGCCATTCAATGAGTTTATGGCTGAACATGCAACTTCAGTACCCCATTCCTGCTTTCTCGCCAGACCCCTTGATCCCCTCGTAGGATCTAACTTATATTTCAATATATTTATTGAATTGGCCTCAACAACTTTCTGTGGTAGAGAATTCCAAAGGTTCACCACTCTCTGGGTGAAGACGTTTCTCCTCATCAAGCTCCTAAATGGCTCACCCCTTATCCTAATACTGTGACCCCTGGCTCTGGACTTCCCCAATATTGGAAACATTCTTCCTGCATCAAACATGTATAAACCCGTCAGAATTCTAAACATTTCGATGAGATTCCCTCGCATTCTTCTGAAATCCAGTGAATACAAGCCCAGTTGATGCAGTATTTCTTGATATGTCAGCCCCGCCATCCGGGGAATCAGTCTGGTGAACCTTCGCTGCACTCCCTCAATAACAAGAATGTCCTTCCTCCAGTTAGGAGACCAAAACTGTGCACAATACTCCAGGTGTGGCCCGGTACAACTCGAGTAACTCTGCCCTGCCCCTGTACTCAAATCCGCTCGCTATGAAGGCCAACATGCGATTTGCTTTCTTAACCGCCTGCTGTACCTGGATGCCAACCTTCAATGATTGAAGTGCCATTACACCCAGGTCTCTTTGCACCTCCACTTTTCCGAATCTGTCACTGTTCAGATAATAGTCTGTCTCTTGTTTTTTCCACCAAAGTGGATAATCTCACATTTATCACATTATACTTCATCTGCCATGCATTTGGCCACTCACATAACCCACCCAAATCACTCTGCAGCCCCATAGCATCCTCCTCGCAGCTCACACTGGCACCCAACTTAGTGTCATCCGCAAGTTTCATACTACATTTAATCCCCTCGCCTAAATCATTAGTGTACAATGTAAACAGCTGTGACCCCAGCACAGAACATAGCGGTACCCCACTAGTCACTGCCTGCCATTCTGAAAAGCATCCATTTACTCCTATTCTTTGCTTCCTGTCTGCAAACCAGTCCTCAATCCATGTCAGCACAGTACCGACAATCCCATGTGCTTTAACTTTTACATCTTTAAAATTGAAGGCAGAACAACTTGGAAGAACTACAGATCAGTACACATAATGGCGGTGCTGTGAAAGATAATGGAATACTTCACAAATAATATAAAAACAACGAGAAACACAAAGATAATCACAGAATCATAGAATCATTGAAGTTTACAGCACGGAAGAAGGTCATGTAAGCCCATCGTAACGAGCCGGCCAACAAAAGGTTATCCAGCCTCATCCTACATTCCAGCTCTGCATAAGGCAGTTCAAGTGCACATCCAAATATTTTTCAATCAGTTTTGGGTTTCTGCCTCTCCCTTCCTTTTCGGCAGCGTGTTACAAGTTTGCCCTTAAATCCCCACTACTCTTTCTTCAAAATACTTTGAATGTATATCCACCTGGTTGCTCACCCCTCGCTTAAGGGAAATAAGCCTATATCTCGGCCCCTCATTGAGCTTCCCACTTTGTTTTAAGGAAAAGGAACCCAGCCTATCCTATATGTCCTCATAGCTAAGATTCTCCACTCCCAGAAACATCCTCGTAAAACTCCACTGTGCCCTCTTCAGTGCAATCACGTCCTTCCTTTAATGTGGTGACCATAACTGCACACAGATCTCCAGCTGTGGCCAAACCAAAGTGTTATACAGTTCAAGAATAACCCATCTGCTATTATATTCTATGCCTCGGCTAATAAAGGCTAGCATTCCGTATGCCTTCTTAATCACCTGATCCAATTGGTCTGCTACCTTCAGGGATCTGTGGACATCCACTTCCAGGTCCCTTTTTCCCTCTACACTTCTCAATGTGCCACCATTTAATGTGTATTCCCTTTTTTGTTAGTTCTCCCCAAATGCATTAACTCACACTTCTCCGGATTAAATTTCATTTGCCACTACTCTGCCCACCCGACCAGTTGATTGATATCTTCCTGTCGTCCGCATATATTCCAAAAGCAAAGGTCATGCTTGACCAGTCTTCTTGAAATCTTTGAATATCGATCAGAAACAATAGATGAGGGTAAGGCACTGGAGGCAATATGGATTGATTCAAAAATATTCCTTCGATAAGATACCGCATTGCAGAGTCATGAATAATCACTCAGCAAGTGGAGGAAGACGACAACAACAGAATGGTTAGTGAGCTGGCTACACAAATAGAAAAAGGGAGTTAGGGAAAAAGGCATTTACTCAGATTGGCATAACGCGAGAAGTGTTGTTTCACAAGGAGAGGAACTGATAACTGTGTTGCTCAAAATTTACATAAACGATATTGAATCGAGCAGGAAAAACACAAACTCAAAATTTGCAGGTTTATACAGAGGAAGAATGCAGTTTGAGGCGCTGCATTTCGGTAGGAAGAAATATTGCTTGCTAAATTAGAGCCTGGAAGGGGTAGAGCGGCAACGATTTTCAGAGGCATAATTTCAAAAATCATTTCCTGCAGCAAAGCACGTGAACAAGGCCATCGAAATGCAAACAAAGCTCTGGGATTCGTTGCTAGAGGAATTTAAACAAAAACAAAGAGATTATTATACAATTGCATATAACCATGACTATATCATAAATAGCGCAATATATTCAACTCTGGCCTCCATATTACCAATCCGATATAGAGACACTGGTGAATGTGCAAATCGTGTAAAAACATGATTAAACAACTTAGATTATCATCATCATTCAAGGTTGCACAGGCTGGGCTGTTTTATTTGCAAAGGAGAAGGCTGAGGGCTGGCCTGAAAGAGGCGTTTAACATTATGAAATGCGAACATAAGGTAAATATTTGCACTGATGACTTCAGCCCAACAATGTCGATAATCGATGTAAAATGTTCAAGAACAAATCAGTTAAGTAATTGATGAGAAATGTATTGACTTTGGGAAGGGTGAGAATGTGGAACTTACGACAAGTTGGAGTACTTGAAGTGATGAGCAGGTAACGGGGAGTGATACCAGTACACAGGGCCATTTAATGCTCAGTGAGGCCTAAGGCTAACAGGAGCGAAGGCCCTATATTAATACTATATATTGCATACAATTCATAAAATCATCAAACAAATATAATTGACTATTTATCCAAATTTAACAACTGACACAAATTAACGTTAAGTACATTAAAAAATCAGCATACAATTCAAACAGAGACGAGTTTCTTCCTCGATTTAAACAGTGATACAAACGGTAATTGGCAGAAAGACTGGTAAGATCCTGGTCTTGAATGTGGCAAACAAAGTGCAAAAATCAAAGCCATGTACATTAAAAGTAACAGCACAAACAGTATACAGTTGAAGCAGAGATTGGATTCTTCCTTGCTTCAACTGCGATATCAAACAGCAAATTCTCTGAATACGTCTCTTAAACCAAAGACTGGTTTCTTCCTGTACATTTGTCCTATGAACAGCATACGTAACTCTCCAGGTAATTTTTGGGAGGGATTTTTAACTCATTCTGATTGTCACTTAATTTTATATACACCAAGAGCAGTAACGACATTATATTTTGTACATCTGAAGTTAGAACTTGCATTTATATATGACATTGCTTAACCAATCTTGTGTCAAAGATTTACAGTTATTTATATAAAAATTAGGGCCGCACATCGATGGCCTAAAAAATATGAGGAACGAAGGCCTCATTGGCCTTTGCAAATACATGGGGTAGAATGCAATAGAGGTTTATGCTGATAGGGTTACATGAAGAGTGGTGGGAAGAGGCAAATATGCAGCTGAAACGCCGGCATTAATTAATTAGAAGAATGGCCTGTTTTGCACTGAAATTTAGATGGACTTATTCGTATTTAAATACAAACTAACAACAGTCATCAATTATATCACAGCATTGCAGATATTCAAATGGTTTATTTAATGAACCATTGCACTATTTATTTCATTATTATCAATTTAATAATGTTATTATTTACTGGCCCCGGACGGACCATGTATTATGAAAACCCGATGTGTGTGTTTTTCAGTTATACGTAACTGCCCTTTCTTTGCTTAGGGCATCATTATCTGGGCGGAGACTTGAATCCTAATTAGTAAGCGGTTCGTCAAACTTTAAACTGTTACAGCAGTGGAATAGTCAATAACATCAGCCCAATATTCATTCTGTGCAATAGCAGGATCACTACATTCAGCACACATGAACCCACAGATTCTCAGCACCGTGTGGGGGGGTAGAACATTAATCAGCACCAAAAATGTAAAGTGTTGGCACTAACTATGCTTAAATGAAGAATAATTCAACATACAGTGTATTTGAATAATGTAACGTTGCTGTGATGCTCTGTAAATGTCAGTAGATAGTTAACATGTGCTTCTATTGGTTGAGTTCAATAGGAAAGAGAGCAATACCAATGCACGTATTCTCAACCATCTTCAACATTCTCATTTGACATCGACAACATTCATAAAATACACATACCGCTCTTTTGCATGCAGAGATCAGCCACCTAAAGCAATAACTGAAAAGTAGAAGCAAATTACTTCACACCAGAAAGTGAGCCACACTCAGTACATCCAGCAGAGAAAGATGAGAGGGGATCGCATAGAAACATAAAATTATGAAGCGATTGGACAGGTCAGATGTGAGAAGAATGTTCCCGAAGTTGCGGAAGTCGAGAAACAGTGGAGACAGTCTTAGGATTAGGGGAGGGCATTTAAGACTGAGCTGAGGAGAAAACTCTTCAATCGGAGAGTTGTTAACTTGTGCAATTCGCTGCCACAGAGAGTGGTTGATGTCAGTTCATTGGATATATTCAAGAGGGAGTTACATATGGCCCTTACGTCTAAAGGGATCAAGGGATATGGAGAGAAATCAGGAAAGGGGTACCGAGGGAATGATCCGCTATGATCTTATCGAATGGTGGTACAGGCTCGAAGGGCCGAATGGCCTACTCCTGCACCTATTTTCTATGTTGCTTTACTCACAGTAACACATGATCACTGGGCTATGATGTTCAACACAGGTTAGTAATCAGCACTCAGTTCATCCCACAATGACAGACACTCCCATAAATATATGGTCACTGGGATATGGCGTTCCACACCAGTTGGCGACCCACACTCAGTAAATTCCACATTGAACTACACTCCTATAAAAACATGGTCACGGTATGTTTTACAGACGGGCTTGAGACCCTCACACAGTACAGCTGTGTAGGGACAGACACGGCCATTCCTACCAACTATCAGAGAGATGGGTATACTGAGGACTGATTCAAAAGTACACGATATTCCACGAAGGGCAACAACTTGATAGTAAACAAGACTGTAGTAACAAACATGAATTTATATTCAGCTGAGTAAATGGAATCAAATCGCAGAGGATATTGAGAATGTTTGACGCAACAGAATGAATTCACGGAGCTCGTGTCTTTAAAATCGTGACCACTACACCAGCGTGTAACATTACCAGTCATAGATCGAAATCAGAGACCAGCTCAGTCACAGATTTACACAACTTCAATGGTTATATTCACTTACCATAAACACCAATAACGGCAACGATTACATAGTATATTTTCTTCTCACTGTTAAGTGTTTGATGCATTTTGTGTGTGAAGCGTTGTGACCCTTTGTGCTGCAGGCAATCTCCAGGAATTATATTCTGAGATGATACATTCCCAGCGCCTTAAATATATACCCTGCGGTATCTCCATGGTGACACTGAGATTGCAATATCGCTCAACATAGTTATTTTAACAATTTGAACAAACAGATTACGACAAACAGATCGGTCTCTGTTGTCATGGAATATATTCAGTGCAGAGATTGAAATTTAAAACCCCAAAGACTGCACAATTCTGATCCAATTAATTAAACGTTGAAAATCGTCATCTGCATTCTGCCAGCAATGTGGTTGTTGTATAAAACATAATCAGGCCCATCTTTACATCGTATATTTTTTCAGTACAGTATTTCAATCTGCTGTGGCCGTTCAGTAATTCCAATCCCAATGTTAGAGTGGTCGGTCAGGCCTGTTGTATTCGACTCGAGGATGCAGCTGCCCTCCTTAACTTTGGCCGTTCTGACAAACAATTAAAGAGATTAATTTATGTCATTCGTCCTCAAACGAATAAAGACACTCAAATAATAGAGCCCCTCAACCTAACACATCCCCTCCAACTAATACAGCCGATCACACTAATGCAAGGCCTCTAAACAATACCGCCACCCAAACTCGTACAGCACCTCACACTAACACAGCCCATCATGCTCATATATTGCCTCTTACTCATAGAGTAATCTAAAACTGATCCAGCACCTCAAACTCACACAGCATGTTCTACTCATACGGTACATCAAACTGATATTTCCAGTTGTCAAACAGTAGCAATTGGAGTGCCGGAGTGATTGCTGCTGGGACCTCATATACTTACAATGATTTGGATTCAAGGACCGACTGTAACGTATCCAAGTTTGTTGATCTTCCAAAAATGGGTGCGACAGCAAAGAAATCTTGAAACGGATAGAGAGAGGCTAAGTGATTGGGAAATAATTGGCACATAGAGAATAATGTGGGAAAAAGTTGAGATTTTCCACTTTGGCAGAAAAAAAGAAAAGCAAATTATAATTTAATTGGAGAAAAAGTGCAGAGTGCTGCAGTAAAGAGAGACATGTGAGCCGCTGTGCATGAAGCACAGAAAGTTAATATGCAGGGAGAGCAAGTAAGCAGGAAGGCAAATGGAATGTTGGCCTTTACTGCAAGGGGGATGGACTAAACAGCAGCGAGGTCCTTTTACAACTGTACAGGGCAGTGTACAGGCCACACTAATGTACTGAGTACTGTTTTGGTCTTTGTTGGTGGGAAGAATATAATTGCATTGGAGGCTATTTCGAGACGGTTGATTCCGAAGATGGGGGGGATTAATTTATCAAGTTAAGTTGAGTAGGTTGGGCATATGCTCACTGGAGCACTGAATAATGAATGTTGATCTTGTCGAAACATGTGAAATAATGAGGCACTCGACAGAGTGGATGCAGAGAGGATATTTCAACTCATAGCGGAAATAAATAGTTGGGTACATCGTCTCAGAATAACGTCGACTGATTAAAACTGAGATGAGGACGAATTCATTCACTCCAAGGGTTGCATAGCTGCGGAATACTCTGCCGCAGAGAGCTGTGGATGCTGGGCCATTGATTATATTTAACGCGGAGATAGACAGATTTTCCATGCGATATGCGAATGAGGAGTTATCGGTTAGCGGAAAGGTAAGTGCAGCTCACTCCTTTTTCAGAACTGCCATGATCTTATTAATTGGCGGAGCATACTCGAGAGGCCAAGTGGCCCAGTCATGATTCTATCTCTTTTGTTGTTATGTTCTTGAATCTAATACAGACATTCAACTAATAAAGAACCTTAAATTAATACAGTCCCGATATACTAGCATATACACGCAAACTAAAACGGAACCTCAAACTGATAGAGAACGTCAAACTAGTACAGATCGTCAAACTAACAGAGATGCAAAAACTAATACAGATCCTCAAACTAATACAGAAAGATAAACTAATAGAGAACCTGAATTTAATACAAATCCTCAAACCAATAGTGAACCAGAAAGTGATGGAGAACCTCAAAATAACACAGACCCACAAGCTAATAGAGAACATAGAAACATAGAATCATTCAGAATTTTGACAGCAGAAGGCGGGCATTTCGGCTCATCGTGTCCGCGCTGACGTCAATTATAAGAACTTACGAAATAGTTGTCAGAGTAGGCCATACTGCCCCTCGAGCCTGCTCCGTCATTTAATAGGATTATGGCTGGAGATCAGGCACAGTCACAATTATACACACTCACACACACTCACGCACACTCACACGAACTCACACATATACTCACACACTCACACACACACAGACACACACACACTCAAGCTCACACTCAAGCTCACATCGATCACACAAACCTTCACAGACACACTCACAGTCTCGCGCAGTCTTGCACACGCTCTCACACACTCTCACACACACATGCATATTCCCGCTCACACAAACATTCACACAAACAGTTACACTCACACACACACTCACACACGCTCTCTCACACACACTCACACTTCCACAGACTCACATGCACACAGTCACACACACACAGGCACGTACACTCACGCAATCACACTCACACACACACGCATACATTCTCACACAACAAACACTCACACACACAGTCACACTCACAAACACACTCACACACGCTCTCCCACACACTCTCACGCAACCTCACACACGCACAATTTCACACACTCTCACACACACTCACACAAAAACTCTCACTCTGACACACACTCTCACAGACACAATCACACATACTCTCACACACCCTCACACACACAGATTCTCACACACTCTCACACACATTCATAAACACATTTTCATACACTCTCACACACTCGCATACACTCAGTCACACACACACACATGCACGCACACTCACGCAATCACACTCACACACGCACGCATACATTCTGACACACAAACACTCACACACACACAGTCACACTCACACAGTCACACTCACATAAGCTCTCTCACACACTCACACACTCACACACTCACACACACACTGATATTCGCACAATGACACTCACACACGGACACATCCACAAACACACACACACAGAAACACACACACACTGACACTCACACACACAGACACTCACACACACTCACATTCACAGATACACTGATGCATCCAATGACACAGACATACTCCGAACTACACTAACACACTTATACTCACATATAAACACTCTCTCATGGGCATTGATTTTTGAAAGAGTTGCAGCCCAGTTGTGTTACTTTTGACGGCGTCCAATACTGGCAGTGGCTTCCATGTGTAATGAGGTTTCCTCTGGAGTGGACTGAACGAGACCCTCTCCCCAGCGGACCGACCGAGATCCTCTCCCCAGGGGAACGACAAGAACTTCCCAAGGGGACTGATCGAGACCCTCTACCCAGGGGACTGAATGAGACCCTCTCCAGAGTGGATTGTCCGAGTCCCCTTCCCCAGGGGACATACCAAGTCCCCCTGCCCAGGGGACCGACTGGAAACCTCTCCAAATGACACTGACACAGACCACTGACCAGGGGACTGAATGAGACCTCGTCGACAGAGGACTGACCGGGACCCATCCCCAGCGGACAGACGGAGACCCGAACCAGAATTTGGACGCAAGTGGTTCACTTGAGTTTTCTGTGTTTATTACCTGGCGTTTAATTCTGTCTCTGGGCCCTTGTTTTGTTATCTCGGGTTAACATGTTGCAGATTGGATAGTCTGGAATTTCTTCTCATTGGAACAGAGGAGTTTGAGAGGAGACCTCATTGAAACATCGACACATAGAAATTACGTGCAGGAGCGGATCATTCGGCCCTTCAAACCTGCACCGCCATTCAATAAGGTCATAACTGATCATTTAACTTCAGAACCCCTTTCCTGCTTCTCTCCATACCCATTAATGCAGTTAACTGTAAGGGCCATATCTAAGTCCCTTTTTAATATATCTAACGAATTGGCCTCAGCAACATTCTGCGATCGTGAATTCCACAGTTAGACACTCTCTGAGTGAAGAAGTTTCTCCTCATCTTGGTGCTAAATTGCTTAATCCTTATTCTTCAACTGTGGCCCCTGGTTCTGGAACTCGCCAGCAAAGGGAACATTCTTCCTGCCTTTAACCTGTGCAATACCGTCAGAATTGTCTATGTTTCTATGAGATCCCCTCTCATTCTTTTGAACAAAGTGGATACAAGCCCAGTTGATCCAGTCAGTCCAGCAATCCCAGGAACCGCCTTGTGAAGCTTCGCTTTACTACCTCAATAGCAAGAACGTCCTTCCTCAGATTAGCAGACCAGAGCTGAACACAATATTCCAGCCGTGGCCTCACCAATGGTCTGTACAACTGTAGTAAACATCCCTGCTTTATGCTGAAATCCTCTAGCTGTGAATGCCAACATGCTATTTGGTTTCTTCACTGCCTGCTCCATCTGTATGCAAGACTATGTGTACAGTTGTACAAAATATTGAGCGGCCTGTACATAATGGAGAATAAGGGCCAATGTCAATTGGTGGAGTGACTAGTAAGCTGGAGCATAGTTTAAAGGTGGTTATTGAAAAGTTTAGAGGGGTTTTACGAGGTGTTTCTTTATGATCAGTATTGCGCGTATCTAGAACTCACGGTCTGAAAGAGCGATGGATGCAGAAATCCTCACCGTATTTAAGACATGGTTGGATGGGAACTTAAAGTGCCATAACCGACAGGTTTATCGACGTGGAGGTGGTTCGTGCGATTAGACTGGATATCCTCTTGTTGGCCCGTTAAGGTACGATGGTAAGTACTGCAGATAATGGAATACGGCCACGGCCATCTTCTGGACTAGTTTCGATCGCCTGCATTGGTTCAAGACGAATTTTCCTAGACTTCTTTCCACTAAATTGTCCTGGAGATTGAAATCTGATTATTCCTCTACCAGTCGATCACATGACTCGAGTTGGTGTGGAGAGCAGAATGTTTCAGTGTAAAGGTGTAAGGCGTGTCGCAGTTGTGTGGGCGGACTGGTTGGGCAGTGTGCTCCATGCCTTTCCGCCATTGTTCATTCTTCACAGCTGTATAGATAACATTTAGGGCCACTGACCGAGGGCCGAGTAGATATTTGACGGGCAGCGCAGATACGATGGGCCGAACTGGCCTGCTTTTGCACTGTAAATTTCCAGGTATCTAAGTTTCTATTCGATTGAGGCCCTTGGGTTTTAAAGAGGTTAACGCCGGGCGTTAAATTGCTCGCCTGGCAATGTAAAAACACATGTTAACTCGCTGTCTGCTGAACAGGACCTGAGAGGAGAGTATGGATGGAAAGGTGAACGCATGGATGAAGAGTACAATGTAATGCACCTGTTTGGGAGTGAGGCGACAATCTGGAGGTGACATGGAGGCAACTTGAGGGGGTTTGATGGAGTAATTCGCGAGATAATATATCAAGTGGTAGGATGGTGGGTAACCAAAGGAAACAGATTTCCAACAATTGGCAACGCAACCAGAGCAGAGATGAGGAGGAATTGTTTTATGCATTGTGTTGTTCTGCTCTGTACAATTGTTAAGAAATAGTTTGCAGGGCTACAGGGAGAGCGAGGCACTGATTGGTCCCTCAACCAAGCAGAGAGTGGATGGACCGAATGGCCTATATGATTCTCTGAATTGTTGCAGGTTTATGGGGCTATTTCCCGGTAATCTGTGGGATGGTATTTTCAGAGTCGGAGCTCTGCTCTTCTGTTCCCACTCATTCTCACCATCGTGTGTAAATTGCTTTTCCAGCCTTCGAGTAGGGCCCACAGGCGGACAGTTCATGTCGATAGGTCATTTGGAGAAGGAACCTTTATTTAATATATTCAAACTATGAAGCCAGTTGTGATAAAAATAACAAGCAGATCAGCCTCGAGCTGTAGTATGAGGTAGAGTTTTATTAAAACAACACCGGGACAAGAACTACTTGCATTTATATAGCCGCTTTATTGTATTGAAACGTTCCAAGTTAAATCTGACACTGAGCCACGTAAAACGATGTTCGGACAGATTATCATCAGTTCAGTGAAAGTGGGAGGTTTTAGTCGCGTTTGAACGAGCAGGAGCTAGTTGGAGTAACGAAGAGGTTTCAGTCGGGAATTCAGAGTTTAGGACCTTGGCAGCTGAAGTCATGGGCGCCAATGTGATGAACATCGAGAGCGCCCAACAGCTTACAGCAGTGAAGAGATCGCGGACGGTTGTCGGGACACTTCTTGCAGAGTCTGACTCCTCACTGGGAGTGACACACACTGTACACAGGGACACTTGTTACACAGTCTGAATCCTCACTGGGAGAGACACACACTATAGTAGAGACACTTGTTACACATTCTGAACTCGACGTTGCATTATTTTGGCATGCATAACGCCCACTTATCGTCATTTTTTATCGCTGAAATGACGTGTAACGCCCATATGTCGTCCATTTTGCCCCAAAATATAAAGTAACGACCATTTTTTGGAAATATACGACCGAGCGTTAATATCCGCATGTGTGTCTTCCTTCGTGAAGACAGAACCAAAGTATTTGTTCAATTGGTCTGGCATTTCTATGTTTCCCATAATAAATGCACCCGATTCTGACTGCAAGGGACCTAGGTTTGTCTTCACTAATCTTTTTCTCTTCACATATCTATAGAAAATTTTGCATTCAGTTTTTATGTTCCAAGCAAGCTTCCTCTCATACTCTATTTTCCCCCTACTAATTAAACCCTTTGTCCCCCTCTGCTGAATTCTAAACTTCTCCGATTCCTGAGGTTTGCTGCGTTTTCTGGCCAATTTATATGCCTTTTCCTTGCATTTAACACTATCTCTTATTTCCCTTGTTAGCCACTGTTGAGACACCTTTCCCGTTTTATTTTTCCTGCAGACAGGGATGAACAATTGTTGAAGTGCATCCATGTGATCTTCAAATGTTTCCCATTGCCTATCCACCGTCAACCCTTTAAGTATCATTCGCCTTTAAATTCCAGCTAATTCACGTCTGATACCATCGAAATTTCCTTTCGTTAAGTTCAGAACCCTAGTCTCTGAATTAACTGTGTCACGCTCCATCTTAATAAAGAATACTACCATATTATGTTCACTCTTTCCCAAGGGGCCTCGCACAACATGATTGCTAATTAGACCTTTCTCATTACACATCACCCAGTCGAGTTTGGCCAACACTCAAGTTGGTTCCTCGACATGTTGGTCGAGAAAACCATCACGCACATGTGATCATCCAGGCTACATGAACCGTCCAGGAGTTCGCACATGGCACAGTATTTGCACTCTATGGGATTGAGCTTCCACACCATGTTTCTATTTATTTGGCTATGAACTAAACTAGGAGCTTCAACTATTTGACTGTGATATAAACATAAAACTAATCGACAAAAACACTCCCGCGCAACTCAACAATCAGCTGTTTTCCTTAAGCCGACGTCATTATGACAACACGCTTTAGAGTTTTGTATTCGATCGAAAGTGAATGGTTCATGTTGGCTAGTTGTCTGCATAAGAGATGGTGAGTTTGCGCACTTTGGCTGTTTAATGCAGAAAGTGCGACGATTCCAAACTAAAAGAGCTTGTTTTATCTTCAGTTCATGGATTAAATTTATCATAAAACTGTTATGGCGACATTAAGTTCATGACATACAAATAGGTCAACGATACAATTCTTTATAAGAGTTTGGAAAAACATTTCGGTGCTTTGTCATAGAATCATCGAACCATAGAAGTTTTGAGCATGGACGGAGAACATTTCGGCCCATCGTGTCCATGCCGGCCACCACGAGGCTATCCAGCCTAATCCCACTTTCCAGCTCTAGGTCCATATCACTGCAGGTTATGGGAGTTCAAGTGCACATCCACGTATTTTGATATCTTGTGAGGAGTTCTGCCTTTAGCATGTTTTCAGCCAGTGTGCTGGAGACACCAACAACACTCTGCATAAAAGAGTTTCCCCTCAAATTCCCTCTGAACCTTCTACCAAATATATTACATTTATCCCTTGGTAGTTGACGCCTTATCGGTGAGAAATATGACGTTTCTATCCATTAAATCGAGGCCCATCATAATGTTATACACCTCAATGATGTCTCCCTTAATCTCGTCTGTTCCAATGAACATAAATCCAGCCTATCCAATCTGTCCTGATTATTAAATTCTTCAATTCCGCCAATATCATCATAAAGCTCCGCTGTGCCCTCTCAGGGCACTTATGTATTTCTTGTAATGTAGTTACTTCAATTGCACACAGTAATCCAGCTGTGGCCAAACCAGTGTTTTATCCCATTTAGCATAATCCCCCTGCTCTTGTATTCTGTGCCTCGGGCAACATCGGCAATCATTCCGGATGCCTTCTTAACCACCGTATCTAACTGGCGTGCTACTTTCAGGCATCTGTGGACATGCCCTCCAGCTCCATTTCCTCATCTGCACTTCGCAGTCTCCTAACATTTCATGTGTATTCCATTTCCTTATTAGCCCTCGCGAAATGCAATGCCTCACACATCTCAGGAAAAATTCAATTTGTCACTATGCTGCTAAACATGCTCTCAACTGAATAATGTAAGTCGAGAGGCACCGCTAAGTTTGTGGTGGTGGCCCTCGAAATCGTGGTCGAGGATCCACGATGCCGATGCGGACCCATTGCTCTGAAAAATGTCTTGGTTGTCATGTATGTTTATTCAAAATGGATTGAAAGTGTAATATTTTCTGTAAGCACGTCTAGCGCCACCATCGAAAGCCGATGAGCCATCGTTGCAACACACGGCCTACCTGATGTATTAGACAGCGACGATGGGCCATGTTTCACCAGTGCTGAATTCAACGAATTCATGAGGCTCAATGGGATCAAGCTCGTATGATCTGCCTCATTCAAGCCCGCATCCAAAGGCCAGAGAGAATAGGAAGTTCAGACCGTCAAGCAAAGCTTTAAACGCGTGTCGGAAGGCTCCCTGAAGACCGGACCATCCCGAGTTCTGTGCAGCTGCCGCACCAGAACCCTGTCGATCCCCTGGGTTCCCCCAGCAGATCTGCTCCCGAAAAGGGCGCTCAAAACTAGGTCCTCCCTTGTGTACCCTGATGCCTGATCTCCATGATCAAGTAGAGGGCCGGTGGGACCAAACAAAGTATGTATCATGATCGCGCAAATTTGTCACGCGATATTGGAGTCAATGATCCTGTGTTTGTAGTCAATTATGGACATGGTCCAAACGGCTCGCTGTCACGGTCATAGCCAAAAAAGGGAGTCGGGTTCTTCAGATCAAATTGGCCATTGGACTAACGTGCAGAAAACATTTGGACCAAATCGAATTTCGGTTCGCTAACAGCTCCGAGCAACCCGAAGAGGACACCACATACATTGACACGCCAAACTAAACGCAAAAGCTTCTATAGATATGTTAAGAGAAAAAGATTAGTGAAGCCAAACGTAGGTCCCTTGTCGTCAGAATCAGATGAATTTAAGATGGGGAACAAAGAAATGGCAGACCAATTGAACAAATACTTTGGTTCTGTTTTCTGGAAGGAAGACACAAATAACCTTCCGGAAATATTGGGGACAAAGATTCGAGTGAGAAGGAGGAACTGAATGAAATCCATATTAGTCAGAACATTGAATTGGGGAAATTGACGGGATTGAAGGCCAATAATGTCCTGGGGCCTGATAGTTTGTGTCCCAGAGTATTTAATGAAGTGGCCCGAGAAATAGAGGATGGATTGGTGATCATTTTCCAACAGGCTCTCGACTCTCACATCGTATGTGATCACGTCGATCAAATCGTATGGACAGGAGGGTAACTAATGTAACACCACTTTTTTTTTAAAGTAGAGAGAGAGAAAACGGGGAATTACAGACCCGTTAGCCTGACATCATACGTGGGGAAAATGTTGCCATCAGTTACTAAAGTTGAAATAGCAGCGTTTTTGGACAGCAATGACAGATCTGTGCAAGTCAGCATGGATTTATGAAAGGGAAATCATGCATAATAAATCTTCTGGAATTTTTTGAGGCTGTAACTATTTGAGCAGACAAGGGGAGAACCAGTGGATGTGGTCTTTTTGGAATTTCAAAAGGCTTTTGACAAGGTACCATATAAGAGATTTGTGTGCAAAATTCAAGCACATTATATTGGGAGTATTGCTGTGGATCGATAACTCGTTAGTAGACAGGAAGCAAAGAGTTCGGATTAACGGATCCTTTTTAGAATGGTAGGGAGTGACTAGTGGGGTGCAGCAGGGCTCAGTGCTGGGACACGAGCACTTGCAATAAACATCAATGATGCAGATGAAGGAATTGAGAGTAATATCTCCAAATTTGCAGATGACACGAAGCTGAGTGGCGGTGTGAGCTGTAAGGAGGATGGTAAGAGGCTACTTGGTGATTTGGACAGGTAAGATGAGTGGGCAAATGCACGGCAGATGCAGAGTAATGTGGAAAAATATCTTTGGTGGCAAAACCATGAAGGCAGATTATTAGCTGAATGGCGGCAGATTAGGCAAATAGAAAGTGCACTGATAGCTAGTTACCATGCGACATCAGTCATTGAAGGATGGCATGCAGGTGCAGCAGGAGGTGAAGCAGGCAAATGGCATGTTGGCTATTCATAGCCAGGGGATTTGAGTAAAGGAGCAGGGATGTCTTACTCCAGTTATACAGGGTCACGGTAAGGCCTCAATTGGAATATTGTGTTCAGTTTTGGTGGCCTAATCTGAGGAAGGAAGGAATTGGTATTTCGAGAGTGCAGCGACGGTTCACCACACTGATTCCCGGGATGGCAGTTCTGACATATTCGGAGAGACTGGATCGACTGGTCCTGTATTCACTTGAGCTGAGAAGAGTGAGAGAGGATCTCATAGAAACATACAAAATTCTTACGGGATTGGACTAATTAGATGCTGGAAGAATGAACCCGATGTTGGGGGAGTCCAGAACCAGTGGTCACAGTCTGAGGATAATTTGTAAGCCAGTTAGGACCGAGATGAGGAGAAACTTATTAATTCAGAGACTTGTTAACCTTTGGAGTTCACCACCGCAGAGATTTATTGAGGGCAGTCCGTTAGATATATTCAAGAATGAATTAGATTTGGCCCTTTTGGGAAAAGGGATCAAGAGGTATGGAGAGAAAGCAGGAAAGGGGTACTAAGTGAAAATTTAGCCTTGAACTTATTGAATGGTGGTGCAGGCACGAAGGGCCGAATAGCCCCACTCCTGCACTTATTTTCTATGTTTGTATCGATCTATAAATCCACGTCTTTCTTTCATAAAATCTATGGAGCACTAGCTCCAAGGCAAATATATCCTTCCAAAGACAAGGAAAGGCGAAATCTGATTCATGGGATGGTTCTCACTATTTAAGATGATGATTTCCAGCATGCGTTTGAAAGGTTCCACACAATGGAATGTTGGAAAAAAAACAACACTGAGGCAATGTGTGAACATGGGCAGGGAATTGAGAGGAGGGATACTGGCGATGTTCCCCAATTGGCAGACTGTGAATGGTCGTGTCCAGCAGTGATCTGTATGAGTGCCTCAGATTTTTATTGTAAATAAAATGACTAAGAAGAAGGAATAGTGAATCATATTACCATGGTTACACTAAGTTGGTGGCAAACAAAGTAATGAGAAAGGAAGCAGATGATTTCAAATGAACAATGATTTTGTGGGCAAAACTAAACGCGTCTGATTCACATGTTTGGGAGTGGATGCGGAAAATCGGGAGTTTAATGACACAATGAAAATTTTTCAATTAAATATATGTTTTGAGTATTTTCGGTCAGAGAAACGTATGTGAAAGACATGCTTTGCAGCAAGTGGGATGGAGCATTTCAGCTTGCCGCTGAACAATTCTCTGTGGGCGCTGACGTAAGCAAAGGTTTCTGTCGTGTAACGGTTATCACTTTAGCATCACACACAAAAGATGCCCGGTTCAAGCAAGGGCAGAAATATTAATTTAAACAACACATTTGCTGTGAATTACAATATAACATAAGTGACCCCTGGTTCCTTGTCGAATGAGCAATGACCATTAATAACAGTCTCCTCAAATACAGAGTGTGTATCAGATAGGGGATAAAAATTAATCAATAATTTAATTTTCCCAAATTATTAAAGTCTAGTTATTGATGTATCCACTGTCCCTCAGTAACTATGTTAGCATCTATTTGCTAAACAAAGCTATTGGCAAATCAATAGTGATTAATCTCACCGCCCCCCCCACCCCGCCCACACCCCACACACTCACAGTATAATTTATTGCATGTCATTATTATAAAAGATTGTGAATTTAGTGTGTTGCTTTCCGAATCCTGGCTCCCTCTGTGTACGCCGAACAACCAAATGACCAGGAAACAAATTAAAGAGTTTATCAAAATTTAGGACATTTCTTATGTTTTTGCTTGTCGTTTTTGAGCTCTTTGTTCTTTTTAGCTCATAATTCCGCATATTATCGTGATGAAAAATCAGTAAAATACAATGTCTCCCAGCCGCGCCTCGGCTAATACCGGCAGGTCGAAGCATCTCTTCCCCAGTTCCAGAGCTCAAAGGGTTAAATTCCATCCCTGGGATGCACTTTAGCGGATCCGGGCCCTACATACCCATACACCATGCTTAGGCTCCGGAAAGTCCTGGGGGGAGAAAATCCCGCTCACGGGGTCGTCCAGCAGCACGGAATAACCGCCCATACTGAAAGATTCCACATGTGCAAGTGATACGTTGCAATTATCGCCCTTTTCAGATAAGATGGCCGAGCGGTCTAAGGCGCTGCGTTTTAATCACAGTCTTCTCTGGAGGCGTGTGGACGATTCCACTTTTGACATTCATTGGATTAAATTGGATGCAGCCGTTTCTCTTATTGGCTCTCCATTGTGAGATCACCACTTGCTGATTGGTTCCCTTGGATGAAATACCACACCTTGAAATTTCTCTTGAATTTTAAAATGCCAATGCTCAGCTGAACTTTGTACATTGTGAGATGATTCATTGGCCTTCTGAAGTCAGAATGAATACACAGCTCAGACAACCGAAGTCCCTCCTTACCCAGCGCAAGTGCCTCCCTCCCGCAGTCGTCGAGGTCCCTTACCGAAGTGCAAATTCATTCTTCCTCAGCCTAAGTCTCTGGGCCAAGCGCAAGTGCATCTTACGCACCCCACCGCCACCACAAACGACCCCCAACCCCGCCCCACACACCCGCACGCCGATAGATATGCGCAGTTTTATTTGTACCAAGTGTTGTGACCTCTGGATTACTTCCACTCCAACTATGTAGGGTTGGGTATAAAGGGGGTTGGAAGAACATGGTTTTCATTCCCCGAGTTTCCAGTCTCCCCACTCCTAAACCATGCTCTCTGGCCACAAAATAATCTCGCTCTCTCTCTCCCCGCAAAATCTCTCTCAATCTCTCTCCCCCTGTTCCGCCAACAACCAGGCTCTATCCATCCCCCCTACGTGAAGCTCGCTCTTCAACCGACCCCCAACAACCAGGCTCTCTCTCCACCCGCCGACCCCCCAACCAACATCATCATTATCATAGGCAGTCTCTTTAAATTGAGCAAGACTTGCTTGCACTCAAAAAATGAGTTCTTAGGTGACTGGACAGTCTAATACGAGAATAATAGTCTCTGTCTCAGGTGCGATAGGATGGGTGTGGAAACTGGTTTGCAAAGCGTTCCCTCCACTGCTTGTGTTTGTTTATTGCATGCTCTCGATGACGTGACTCGATATACACAGCGACCTCCCGAATGCTCTTCCTCCACTTCGGGGAGTCTTTGGCCAGGGATTCGCATCTGCCTGTGGCGATGATGCATTTTATCAAGGATGCTTTGAGGGTGTCTTTGAACGTTTCCTCTGCCCACCAGGGGCTCCATTGCCTTGTTGTTGATCAGAGTAGAGCGCATGCTTTGGGAGTCTTGTGTCAGACGTGCGAACAACGTTGCCCACCCAATTGAGCTGGTCAAGAATGGTCAGTGCGTCGATGCTGGTGATGTTGGCCTTAACGAGGACACTAATGTTGGTACGTCTGTCCTTCCAGGTGATTTGCACAATCTCGCGGAGATAACGCTGGTCTCATTTCTGCAGTGATTTGAGGTGCCTGCGATATATGGTACACGTCGCTGAGCCAGACAGCAGGGCGGGTAACACTAAAGATCTGCAGACCATATGCTTATTGCCAGAGTTGAGTACCTGATCTTCGAACACTGCATTGACGCACTGGAGTTGGTGTTGACCCTCATCGTCGATGTCTGCCCTTGATGATAATAGGCTCCCGAGGTATGGAAAGTGGTCCAATTTGTGCAAGGACATGCCGTGAATTTTGATGACTGTGCGATAGTACTGTGCTGCGGGGGTGATTTCGGTGGTTGACACTTGTCTTATGGTAGTATAGTGCAAGGCCCAAGCTTTCATATGTCTCGTTGAACATGTAGACTATGACATTGAGTTCAGACACTTAATGTGCGAAGACACAAGCTTGGTGCACTGATTGTAACTCGCCAACAGAGAATGGGACAGTCTTGTATCTGGCCTGCAAGCGACGAATATTGAACAGGTTCCCACTGGTGAAATAGGTTACATCAATTCCAGAAGGTAGCTTGTTGAGTGTGAGGTGGAGCACTGCAGCGATTAAGATCAAGAAAAGGGTTGGCGCGATGACGCAGCCCTGCTTGACCCCGGTCCGGATATGGATTGTGGCTGTGGTGGATCCGTTGTTCAGTATCACGGCAAGTATGTCGTCGTGGAGGGAGCAGAGGATGGTGACAAACATTTGGGGGCAGTCGAAACGGAAGAGGACGATCCAAAGTCCATTGTGGTTAAGAGAGTGAACTCCCTTTGTAAAGTAAAAAAAAAAACATGTACAATGGTTGGTGCTGATCACTGAATTTCTCTTGCAATTGTCATGCTGCAAATATCTTGTTTGTTTTACCCAGCAGTGGATGGAATCTGCTCCGGGAGGAGCTCCACAGCCAGAGGGAGAAGGCGGTTGAGGAGGACTTTAGCGAAGATCCTGCCAGTGGCTGATAACAGGGAGATGTCTCTGTATTTGCCGCTTCCCACTTGTCCCCCTTTTTCTCTTCCCACCCAACAACCAGGATCTCTCTCTCCCCCACTATCCCCCAACAACCAGACTCGTTCTCCCTCACCCTCCCATCAAAGAGGCTCTCGCCCATCAACAACCAGCCTCTCACCACTCATTCAACAACGATGCTCTCTCTCTCATCCACCAGAAATGACTTTCACTCTCTCATCCCCCCAACAGGGCTCCATCTCGTTTAACTGCCCCACCTCCCCGACAACAAGGTTCTGTCACACGAGAACATCAAGGCTCAATGTGCTCCACATCCCCCCCAAATACAGGCTCTCTCTCACACCCCCACCAACAAGGCCCTCTCTCCATCCCGCTCAACAACCAGGCTCTCTTTCCACACTCACTCCCCCACAAGAATCAGGCTCTCTCTTCCTCCTGTCCGAACAACCAGGCCCTTCCCACGCAACATCCAGGTTCTCACTAATTTCCCGCCGCCACTTTCATCCAGCCTCTCTCACACACACCCGACAGCCAGGCTTTCTCTCCATCCATCCCGCCAAGCAACTAGTGTCTATCTCCGCCCACCGCCCCCGCAACAACAAACAGGGTCCCACCCACGAACAGGGTTCCACCCTTAAACAAAAAACCAGGCTCTCGACCACGACCCTGCTACAACCAAGCTATGTCTCCACCGGACTCCAACAACCAGGCGCTAACTTCCTACCCCGCCTCCAACAACCAGGCTCGCTCCACACATACCCGCAAAAACCAACCAGGCTAATCCCGTGATGCCCCAAAAATCAGACTTCTCTATCTCCATTCTCCAACCAACCCTGCAGTTCTGTTCGCCTCATCGCAGGAAGAATGTGATTGCACTTGTGAGCGTGCAGAGGAGATTTACTCGGATGCTGCCTGGAATGGAGAAATTTAGTTTTGAGGACATATTGGATAGGCTCGCTTTGTTCTCATTGGAACAGAGAAGTTTGACGGGATACCTCATTGATGTTTACATAATATAGAGGGACGTGGACATAGTGGATAATAATGCCAATTTCCATTGGTGGAGAGGTCTATTACGAAGTGGCATAGATTTAATGTGGTGATGGAAGGTTTAGAGGGGATTTTAGTGGGGCTTCTTTCCGCAGAGGCTTGAACATATCTGAAAATCACTGCCTCGAAGAGTGGTGGTGCAGAATGCCTCACCACTTTTAAGAGATGCTTCGATGCACACTGAACATGCCGTAACATGCAGGGTTAGGGACCGAGAGTTGGTAATTGGGTTAAGAACATAAGAAGATAATAATTGGGAACAGGTGTAGGCCATCTAGCGCCTCGAGCTTGCTCCGCCATTCAACAAGATCTTGGCTGATCTTGCCTTGGACTCAGTTTCACTTACCCGTCTGCTCCCCGTAACCCTTAATTCTCTTATTGGTTAAAAATTTATCTATCTGTGATTTGAATACATTCAATGAGCTAGCCTCAACTGCTTCCTTGTGCAGATAATTACACAGATTCACAACCCGCTGTAAGAAGAAATTCCTTCTCAACTCGGTTTTAAATTGGCTCCCCCGTATTTTGAGGCTGTGGTCCCTAGTTCTCGTCTCCCCGACCAGTGGGTACAACCTCTATCTTGTCTATCTGTTTCATTACTTTAAACTTTTCTGCAAGATCACCACTCAACCTTCTGAACTCCAACGAGTAAAGACCCAGTCTACTCAATCTATCATCATAAGGTAACCCCCTCATCTCCGGAATCAGCCTAGTGAATCGGCTCTGTACCCATTCCAAAGCTAGTGTATCCTTCCAAAAGTAAGGTGACCAAAACTGCACGCAGTACTTCAGGTGCGGCCTCACCAATACCCTGTACAATTGCAGCAGCACCTCCCTGCTTTTGTACTCCATCTCTCTCGCAATGACGGCCAACATTCCATTCGCCTTCCTGATTACCTGCTGCACCTGCACACTAGCTTTTTGCGATACATGCACAAGGACCCCCAGGTCCCTCTGCACGGCAGTATGTTGTAATTTCTCCCTATTCAAATTATATTACATTTTACTGGGTTTTTTTCAAGGTGGATCACCTCACATTTTCTGACATTGTATTCCATCTGCCAAACCTCAGCCCATTCGCTTAACCTATCTAAATCTCTTTGCAGCCTCTCCGTGTCCTCTACACAACACGCTTTCCCACTAATGTCTGTGCCATCTGCAAATTTTGTTGCACTACACTCTATCCCCTCTTCCACTTCATCAATGTCTATTGTGAACATTTGTGGTCGCACCACCGATCCCTGTGGCATACCACTAACCACCGATTTCCAAGCCGAAAATAACCCATTTATCCCGACTCTCTGCTTTCTGTCAGCCAGCCAATTATTTATCCATGCTAATACATTTCCTCTGACTCCGCCTAAATTTATCTTCTGCATTAACCTTTTGTGTGGCACCTTATCGAATGCCTTTTTGAAATCTAAATTAAACCAAACCATCGGTTACGCCTCTATCCACCATGCTCGTTATATACTCAAAGAATTCCAGTAATTTAGTTAAACATGATTTCCCCTTCATTAATCCATGTTGCGTCTGCTTGATTGCACTATTCCAATCTCGATGTCCCGCTATTTCTTCGTGAATGATAACTTCAAGCATTTTCCCCACTACAGATGTTAAACGAACTGGCATATAGTTACCTGCCTTTTGTCTGCCCCCTTTTGCAACAGAGGCGTTACTTTTGCTGCTTTCCAATCCACTGGTACCTTCTCAGAGTCCAGAGAATATTGGTAGATTATAACGAATGCATCTGCTATAACTTCCACCATCTCTTTTAATTCCCTGAGTTTCATTTCATTAGGACCAGGGGACTTGTCTACGTTGAGTCCCATTAGCTTATCCAGCACTACCCCCCTCGTGATCGTGATTATATCAATGTCTTCCCTTCCCACATTCCCGTGACCAGCAATTTTTGGCATGGTTTTTGAGTCTTGCACTTTGAAAACCGAAGCAAAATAATTTTTTAAGTTCTCAGCCATTTCCACATTTCCAATTATTAAATCCCCCTTCTCATCTTCGAAGGGACCAACATTTACTTTAGTCACGCTTTACTGTTTTATGTATCGGTAAAAGCTTTTACGATCTGTTTTTATGTTTTGCGCAAGTTACTTTCGTAATCTATCTTTCCTTTCTTTATTGCTTTCTTAGTCATTCGTTGCTGTTGTTTAATATGTTCCCAATCTTCTAGTTTTCCACGAACCTTGGCCACCTTATTGGTTTTAAATTTGATACTCTCCTTTAATCCTTGGTTATCGACGGCTGGTTGTCCCTTCTCTTACCACCCTTCTTTTTCACTGGAATATATTTTTGTTGAGTGCTATGAAAGAGGTCCTTAAAAGTCCTCCAGAGTTCCTCCATTGTGCCACCGTTTAGTCTGTGTTTCCAGTCGACTTTCGCCAACTCTGCCCTCATCCCACTGTAATCCCCCTTTCTTAAGCATAGTACACTCGTTTGAGACACTAATTCCTCACCCTCAATCTGTATTACAAATTCAACCATACGGTGATCACTTATTCCGAGAGGATCATTTTCTCAGAGATCGTTTGTTATTCCTGTCTCATTACACAGGAAAAGATATAAGATCGCTTGCTACCATGTAGGTTCTGTAACATACAGTTCTAAGAAACAATCCCGTATGCATTCTATGGATTCCTCCTCAAGGCTACCCCGTGAGATTTGATTTGACCAATCGATATGTTGGTAAAAATCCCCCATGATTACTGCCGTTCTTTTTTCACATTCCTCCATTATTCCCTTGATTACCGCCCGCCGTATCGTGAAGTTATTATTTGGGGGCCTATAAACAACGCCCACCATTGACTTTTTCCTCTTACTATCTCTAATCTCCACACACAATGATCTAACATTTTGTTCATTAGAGCCAATATCATCTCTCACAACGGCCCTGATATCATCCTTTATTAACAGAGCTACCTCACCTCCTTTTCTTTCTTGTCCATCTTTCCTAATTGTCAGATACCCCTCTATGTTTAATTCCCAGTCTTGGTCTCCCTGCAACCACGTTTCTGATATGGCCACCAAATCATACACATTTGTAAAGATTTGTGCCGTTAACTCATTTACTTTATTTCGAATGCTGCGTTGCGTTTAGGTAGAGTGAATTAATACTAGTTTTTAAAACATGATTTTTCGTTTTGACCCCTCTTGCAGCCCCTTTATATTCATACATATTGTCCCTTTCTATCACCTTATGGTTTTCACTTTCCCCAGTGCTACTCTGCTCTGTCGCCTCCTCCCTTTTGCATTCTATCTTGGGCTCCTATTCATCTAAGCTCTCACCCGCTCTAAGTAGCTCAGAGCCCTCTCCTGTGTTCCGAATACTCCTTGTATTGAGGCACCGAGCTTTCATGCTTGCCTTTTTATTACACTTTGACCCTTTAGAATTATGTTGTACAGTGGCACTTTCTTTTTTTTGCCTTGAGTTTCTCCGCCCTCTACTTTTACTCATCATCTTTCTGTCTTTTGCTTCTGTCTCCATTTTGTTTCCCTCTCTCTCCCTGCATTGGATCCCATCCCCCTGCCTTATTAGTTTAACTCCTCCCCAACAGCACGAGCAAACACCAGGACATTGCTTCTTGTCCTGCCCAGGTGCAGACCATCCGGTTTGTACTGGTCTCACCTCTCCCAGAACCGGTTCCAATGCCCCAGGAATTTGAATCCCTCCCTGCTGCACCACTGCTCAAGCCATTTATTCATCGGAGCCATCCTGCGAATCCTACTCTGACTAGCACGTGGGACTTGTAGCAATCCCGAGATTCCTACTTTTGAGGTCCTACGTTTTAATTCAGCTCCTAGCTCCTTAAATTAATCTTGGAGGACCTCATCCCTTTTTTTATCTTTCTCGTTGGTACCAATGTGCACCACGACAACTGGCTGTTCACCCTCCCTTTTCAGAAATCCCTGCACCCACTCCGGGTCATCGTTGACCCTTGCACCAGGAAGGCAACCTATCCACCTGGAGTCTCGTTTGCACCCGCAGAAATGCCTGTCTTTTCCCCTTAAAATCGAATCCCCTATCACTATCGCACTCTCAGTTTTTTTCCTGTCCTCCTGTGCAGCAGATCCAGCCACGGTGCGATGAACTTGGCTGCTGCTGCCCTCCTCTGACGAGCCATCCCCCTCAAAAGTACTCAAGAGCAGTGTATCTGGTTTGCAGCGGGATGACCGCAGGGGACACATGCACTACATTCCTTGCACTTCTCTACCTGATGGTCTTCCATTCCCTATCTGACTGTGGATCCTTCACCTGCGGTAAGACCAACTCGCTACACGTACTACTCGCGTCATTCTCAGCATTGTGGATGATCCTGAGTAAATCCACCCTAAGCTGCAATTCCGCAACGCGGACCGTCAGGAGCTGGAGGCGGATACACTTTCCGCACAAGTAGTCGTCAGGGACACCGGAAGTGTCCCTGAGTTGCCACATGGTACAGGAGGAGCATATCACGTGACCGAGCTCTCCTTCCTTGACTTCACCCTTAGATACACTTAAATTGGCGACAACAATGCTAAAGTTTACTCACTGTTAAAGAATCGAAATAAGAAAAGCTACTCACCAATCACCAGTCAATCACTTACCCCCTTGGCTGTGACGTCACCTTTCCATTTCTTTCTACTTCTTTGTCGCCTCCTCCTCGACGCTGCCCGAACTCCTGAACTCGCGGCCTTTTTATAGGCCTCCGACCCCGGACTGTCGCCTCCTCCTCGACACTGCCCAAACTCCTGAACTCGCGGCCTTTTTAGATGCCTCCGACCCCGGACTGTCGCCTTCTCCTCGACGCTGCCCGAACTCCTGAACTCGCGGCCTCGATAACCTCTTGTAACCCGGCAGCTATAATGGTAAGTACTGCAGGGAAGCGAATAAGACCAGGATGATCTCTGGATTGTTTAGATCACCTGGATATGTCGGAGAGTAATTTTACCGGAATTGGCCTGGTTTCTAACTTGTGTTTGCATCTTCCGGGGATCCCATTTCTCCGGTTAGGGTGGAGTGTAGAATGTTTCAGTTGAAGAGGTTTTGCAATTGTGAGGGATGGACTGGTTGTACTGGTGCTCTTTGCATTCCCGCCATTGCTCATACATTTATAGAGAACTTTGAGGGCAGCTGACTGAGGGCCGCGCGGCATTTACTTGGCCAGCATGGTGACGCTGGGTCAAAACGGCCTCCTTCTGCGATTTAATTTCTATGTTTGTATGTTTCCACAACCAGGCTCGCTCTCTGCCCCCATCCCCAACTACCAGGCACTCTCCCCCTGCAAGAACCATGCTCCCACTTCCTGCACCCCAGAGAGAAGCAGGATCTCACTTCCCGCCCTCCCCCAACAACTAGGCTCTCTCTCCCCTCCTCCCAATAACCAGGCTCTCTCTCCCCAACCCACAACAACCTGGCTCTCTTTCACCCCTGCCCAGCTTTAAGGTTCTCGCTCCACGCCCTCCCTCTAAACAACCAGTCTCTCTCTCGCTCCTCCCCGCCTCACCAACAACAATGTTCTAGCTGTTGAATAAGTACGGAGATGTTTGAAGTCTTCAGCGAGAAACGGTACAGCGCCATATTCTCAAGGGCAATTGGGGATGGATAACAAGTGCCCAGATTCCATGCACATAGAAACATAGAAACATAGAAAATAGGTGCAGATTAGTCCATTCGACCCTTCGAGCATGCCCACCATTCAATAAGGACAAGATGGATCATTCACCTTAGTACCCCTTTCCTGCTTTCTCTCCCTATGCCTTGCTCCCTTTACCCGCAAGGGTCATATCTTACTCCCTCTTGAATATATCCAACGAACTGGCATCAACAACTCTCTGCGTTTGGGAATAAACAACTATCTTAATGAAGCAGTTTCTCCTCCTCTCAGTCCTAAATGGCTTTACCCTTATTATTAGATTGTCTCCCTTGTTTCTGGACTTCACCAACATCGGGAACATTCTTCCTGTATCTAACCTGTCCTGTCCCGTCAGAATTGTATATGTTTTTTATGAGATGCCTTCTCATCCTTCTAAACTCCAGTGAATAAAGGCCAAGCTGAACCAATCTCTACTCATATGTCAGTCCAGCCATCCCGGCAATCAGTCTGGTGAACCTTCGCTGCACTCGCACAATAGCAAGCATGTTTTCCTCATATTAGGAAACCAAAACTGAACACAATATTCCAGTTGAGGCCTCACCAAGGCCCTGTACAACTGCAGAAATACCTCCCTACTTCTATACTCAAATCCCTAGCTATGAAGGCCAACATAGCAGTTGCCTTCTTCACCTCCTACTGAACCTGCATGCCAGCTTTCAATGAATGATGTACAATGACACCCAGGTCTCGTTGCACCACCCCTTTTCCTAAGCTGCCGCCATTCTGATAATATTTTGCCTTCGTGCTTTTGCCCTCAAATTGGATAGCCTCACTTTTATGCACATTATCCTGCATCTGCCATGCATTTGCCCACTCAGCTAACTGTCAAAGTCACTCTGCAGCCGCTTAGTTTCTTCCTCGCAGCTCATACCGCCACCCAGTTTAGTGTCATCTGCAAACTTTGAAATATTACATTCAATTCCGACATCTAAATCATTAGTAGATATTGTAAAATCTGGGGTTCCTGCACTTTGCCTTGCAGCACCCCACGAATCACCACCTGCCAATCTGAAAATGATTCGTTTAACCTGAGTCTCTGCTTCTTGTCTGCCTACCAGTTCTCTCTCCACGTCAGTACATTATCCCCAATAGAATGTGCTTTAATTTTGCACGACAATTTCTCGTGTGGGACCTGGTCAAAAACCTTTTGAAAGTCCAAATGCACCACATCCACTGTTTTCCCTTGCCCATTCTACAAGTTACATCTTCATAAAATGCGTGAAGATTTGTCGAGCATGATTTCCCTTTCATAAATCTGTGTTGACTTGGACCAATCAAGTCACTTCTTTCCAAATACGCTGTATTTCATCGTCAATAATTGATTCCAACATTTTCCCCACAACTGATGTCATGTCTTACCAGTCCATTCTTATTCGTTTTCTCTTTCTCTCTCCTTTTTTAAAAAGTGGTTTTACATGAGCTACCATCCAGTCCATAGGAATTGATCCAGAATCGATAGATCGTTGAAAAATGATCAGCAATGCATCCACTGATTCTATGGCTACGTCCTTATGTTCTCTGCGATGCAGACTATCAGACCCCGAGGATTTATTGGCCTTCGATCCTTCAATTTCCCTAAAACAATTTGCCGCCAATAAATATATCATTCAGTTCATTCTTCTCACTAGACCCTCGGTCCCCTAATCCGAAAGATTATTTGTGTCTTCCTTCGTGAAAACAAGACGAAAATATTTGGTCAACTGGTTTGCCAATTCTTTGTGCGCCATTATAAATCAGAGTGATGTGAAAAGAAATGAGTTCTTAGTTTAAAAAAAAGGATGTCAGAAGCGGGATTTGAATCCACACTTAAAAAGGAGATCGCTTGGCCAACCTGAGTATTGAATTGCTCTGTTTAAACTTATTGTTTCAGTACGGCTTGGTCCAGCCGCTTTTCAATTCTGCTGGAAGGCTGTGTGACCAACATAACATTGCCCCGGGGTTTTCCTGCGCCTGTGCTTGGTGTATGGGGAGGTTTCCATGAAACTTAGTATTTTGCATCCCAGGGATGGAGAATAACCCTCTGAGCTCTGGAACTGGAAAAGAGCAAAAAATGAATGAGTTTTTTCCGGTTTTGAAATATGGCTTAATTCTACTGTTATAAGCGTTACTTAGCAGAATGAAAGAAATGCTAAAATGGTCACTGAGTGCGGTAAAATGTTCAACAACTGAACCTTAATAGTTTGTGAAACTGTACTCATGGAGGAAGTTTTGTCATCTATCTGATTTTACACAGTCTGTATTTCATGAGACGGGTTTAACATGTTCATTGCTAATGCAACATAGCTCAACAGCAAAGAAACATTTTCAGCGAGCAGCTGAAATGCTGCTTCCCACTTCCTGCAAAAAATTGCTTTGACAAACATTTCTCTGACTGGAGCTGCATAAATCAAAAATGTTCCTTTCCAAGACATTAAACTCACAATTTCCGGGACCATTCCCAATCATCTTAATCGGAGGCCTCAGAATGTTCAACAAAAAATAATCGCATAATGGAAGCTCCGAATCCACGACCCTGAAATTAAGAATCGCATGTTCTACCGACTGAGCTATCCAGGCTTGCGCAAACTGAACCTTGATGTCCCTGATTACAACTAGGCGCCCTTTGGCTCCGCCACAGGGGATTAATTTGTTCTTCAGAGCATGACCCAGTTTCAACTGAATGCTAAGGTGTGCAAGGAAATGAATCATTAAAAGCCCTTTCACTAACCATAAAAAATCAGGCAATTTCCTTATCGCAGAGTGATTTTATTCCTTGTCAGTATCTCTTGTCTATTTCCAGCTCTTTCCCCATTCAGCCTATCAATCTGGCTCTGTTGAATTAGACCATGGAGGAAAAATGAGCCTGACTTTCGAGCAAGCCTGTGGTTATTGTGAAGCAGCAAAGAAAATAACAATTCTGGAAGTATACGAATTTTCACCGATGCAATTTGAACACGCAGCCTTTTGATTTGAAGCCAGATGCGCTACTGATGCGCCACGAGGTCGCGTAAATTCGCATGCAATGAGGTTTCTCAACCACATTTCATTTAACCTGCATTGGTGCAATAAAAGGGCATTAAAATCCCGCCTACTTCTACCGGGTTTCAGAAAGCATCAGAAGCAGCATTCACCTGTCAGTTACCGTCTGACGGCCGCTTTCATCAGACGTTTCCAGCAGACTGCAGCAAATCCATTTAATCGCTGGGAAGGTCGAATGATTATTGCGTTGTTTCCAGCTTTGAAATGCGGCTTAGATCTGCTGGGATTAGTAGATAGCTTTCTTTTGCAGACTAAAACAAATGCTGACATTGTCTCTAGCGGAAGGTCGAAACTTCGATAACTTAATTTAATAATTTGGGATTCTTTAATCATAGATGAAGTACTATACCCAACGGACTGTACACACTCTGTATTTTAGGAGACTGGTATTTAATGTTTATTCCCTATGCGACAATCTAGCATGGATTGCTTTTGTTTAGTTACATTGCACAAAAGAGTTTAAAAAAAGATAATGTTTCTGCCCGGGAGACTTTTCGCATGCGCAGCGACTGTGATAACTGCTACACTAAATAAACCACTGCTTAACTCAGCACCCAATAAGAAGTGTTACTCGAAAACCTGAAATGCTGAAACCCTTTCTGGAAAAAAATTCCGATCACAAAAATTTCTCTCATCGAAACTGCACAAAGCGAAAATGTTTCATTAAAATTCATTAAACTCCCAAATTTCCGCGTCTGCAATTTTCTGGACATGGCCAAGAACTGATAGCGATTTACGATCAGAAATTTGCTAGAAACCCTGTGGTTAATCAAATTGCTTTTGATGGTTGATTTCCTTCCAACCCATGGAATTCAGGAGAACCTCGTTCAAGATTTGAAGTTCAAGGTAACCCCATTTGGTGCAGCCACCATGCGCCTGGCTGAAATCAACGACAAAGACATTCACCTTAAGCAAGCTCAGATAGCTCAGAGAAAATGAGACATTTCATTACAAGATGATGGTTTTGAACCTCACGTTAGCGAATTATTTTCTTTAATCTTCTAAATCTGTTTGTGGAGGCAGAAGACGTGGGTACATTTCTTAATGGATACTTGGAATCTTTTACCAAAAAAGAGAGGGACAATGCTGACTTTGCAATGAGGGAGAAGAATTGTTAAATATTTGACGAGATATACATAGGGATAGAGCAAATATTAAGGAGTTGAACAGTTTTGAAAGTGGATACATCTTCAGGCCCGGATGAAGTGCATGCCAGGCAATTAAGAGAAACGAAAGACAAAAAGCAGTGGCTCTTTACATCTTTCGTTACCCACGGATGGCTATGTTTGATTTTGCAGCCTTTCCTCCTCACTGGAATATATTTTTCTTGAGAGTTATAAAATATATCCTTAAAAGTATACCACTGTTCATCAACCGTCCGACAATGTAATCTATTTTAACAATCCACTTTAGCAACGTCTGAAGTACCTTTGCAATCTCCTTTAGGTAAATTTGGTGTGCTGGTTTGACAACGAACTTTATCGCTCTCCATCTGAATTTGAAATAAACCCTGCTCTGATCACTCATCCCAAGGGGATCCTTTATTATGAGATTCTTCATTAATCCTGTCGGATTTAACAGGACCTGATCTACGATAACATTTAGAGGCATCTCATTCAGAAGATTTTGTGCAGTCGCAGAAATTGGTGAGCATATTGATATGGAAAAAATCATTGTTGTTATGTACAGTCAGAGAAATGTTTGTCAAATGAATTTTTTGCAGAAAATGGATTCAGCATTTGAGCTGCTCCCGGATCACTTCTCTAAGTGTGCTGATGAAATTTGCATGAGCAATGAACATTTTAAACCAGTCTCCTGAAATCAGACTGTTTATAAAATCAAATAGGTGAAAAAAGTTCTCAATGATTCCATTTCCAGAATTATTAAAGTTCAGTTGTTGAACTTTTGTCTGTCTCGCAGTGACCATGTTAGCATGTCTTTCATTCTGCTAAACAAAGCTATCGGCTAATATCAGCAGATCAACGCCACATTTCAAACACTGAAGCAACTGATTAATAATTCATTCTTCCCGAGTTCCAGAGCTGAGAGGGTGAGTGTCCATCCCAAGGAGGCAAGATACCACGGACCAGGGTGAAACCTCCACATACACCGAGCAAAGGCTCAGGAGACACCGGGCTGAGATGATATATTGGTCACTGGGCCTTCCAGCAGCATTGAACAAGCGCCTGGAGTGAACATCTCTGAAGTAATAACTTCCAACTGCATATTCCACCGTCAGTATTGCTGAGCGTTCTAAAGTGCCGAATTCAGGTCGTTCTCTCCTCCAGAAGCTTTGGTTCGAATCGCAATTGTGAAATTTATTATTTTTAATTAAGAACTCATTTTTTTGACAACATTGTGAAATGCTACGTTTCTTTCATGTAACTTAATATAATCAATTGACTCTAATTAAAAAAGGTGATATCAAAGTAACTTCCCAAAGCGAGAATGGAACCAGGGTGTCTGTTGTGATATGAATGGTTATGTGACTCAATATAGGTGCGATTTAAAAATCTCGCACTGCTATGTTAAGAACAATGTGTTTCGTTGTCAAAGAAGGGGATTGGAAATGAAAACAAAAAGGCCAGTCAGCGCCCGCAGTGAGACAGATTCGAACTTCTGAATAAGTTGGTGCTGCGAAGTAACCGCTGAGCTAAAGCTGGCACTGATCACAGGGTGAGAAACAACTCAATATAAGCAATGAGCTTAGAAATATCAGGAGCAGTCAATGTCAAAACCCTCCTTTCTCATTCAACAGAGGAAGAAGAGATATGAACGGGCGTCAGACACCACAAAGTTTAATTAAAGGCACAAATACAAGTCACAATGAATTTCGAAACTGTTTCACTGCAACATTTTTCCACGTTATTTAAAATCTTACTTTTTAAAATCTGAAAATGAGGACCACGGAATTTTGTCTTCATTACTGATTCTAATTTCTGTGCATGGCAACAGTAACTTGTCCTGTTAAATTTGAAAAAGTTGCCCTGATTTTTCTGTCACCAGAAATGAACATTTTGAGCCATACTCATAAAATACAGTGTTTTTTAAATATTAGTTCATGGGATGTGGGCTCGCTGGCAGAGCAAGCATTTATTGCCCATCCCTTATTGCCCTTGAGAAGGTGGTGGTGGGCCGCCTGTTTGAACCGCTGAAGTTTGTGTGGTGAATCTGATCCTGCAGTGCAGTTGAGAAGAGATTTCCAGGTTTTATGAGCCATTCACGATGAAGGATGGTGATATTCTTCCAAGTCAGGATCGCATGTTACTTGCGAGAGGGGGCGGGGGATCTTCTACATCATGCTGTTCCCATGAACCTGCTGTCCTTGTCCTTCTCAGGGGTAGAGATCGCGGGTTTGGGAGGTGCATCCGAACAAACCTTCGTGAGTTGCCGCAGTGCATCTTTTAGAAGGCAAACACTGCAGCCACATTACGTCGGTGGTAGAGGGAGTGAAAGTTTAAGGTGGTGGGTGGTGCAGCAATCACGCTGCTGCGTTACCCTAAATGTTGTTGAGCTTCTGGAGTGTAATGGAAGCTGCACTCATCCAGGCAAGTGGAGAGTGCTCCGCCAAAATGCTGACTTGTCGTTGGTGGGAAGACTTTGGAGAGTCAGGAGGTGAGATACTCGCCGCAGAATTCCCAGCCTCTGACCTGCACTTGCTGCCACACTATTTATGCGGCTGGTCCAGTCACGTTTCTGATCAATGATAACCCATAGGATGTTGATAGTGGGGGATTCGGTGATGGTAATGGAGTTGAATGCCAAGGAGCGGTCGTAAAACCCTTGTTTCTTGTAGATAGGCATTGCCTGGCAACTGTATGGCGCGAATGTTACATGCCACTTATCAGCTGAAGCCGAAATGTCGATCAGGTTTTCCTGCATGTGGGAATGGGCTGCTGCATTATCAGCGGAGTAATTAGTGGTACTGAGCTCTGTGCAATCTTTAGTGAACATAGCCACTTCTGACTTCATGTGGCAGAGAAGATAATGATGAAGGGGCTGAAGATGGTTCCGCCTAGGACATTGCCATTGGGAACTCTTTCAGCGATGTATTGGGGCTGGGAGGATTGACTTCCAACAACCATAACCATCTTCTGCTGTGCTAGGTTTCACTCCAGCCAGTGGAAATTCTCCCCTCTGATTTCCCATTGACTTCAAAGTGATAGTCATTCTTTCTTTTGAAAATACTCGTCGACTGCTTCAACCTCACAAGCCCCCGAGATATCTGCGCTCCTCAAATTCTGCGCTCTTGAACTTTCCTAATCATAACTTCTCAACCATTAATGGACGTGCATTCAGCTGCCTGGGACAGAAGATCTGGAATTACCTCCCTAAACCTCTCCGCTTCTCTAACTTTCTCGATTTGCTGCAGTCCGCTGGGAGCAAGTGATGAAAGCGGGCCGGAGATGGAGACTAAATGGTGAGGGCTGCTTCTGATGCTGTGTGATTCCCGGTGGGAGTGGGCGGGGAATGTAACGTCTTTTTATTACACCAATGCAGGATAAATAAATCTGTGTTTGAGTAACCTTCATGTGGACAAACATCTGCTGTCGGCATTGTAGACCTCGTGATACACGGTAGCGTGTCTGACTCCAGATCAGAAGGCTGCAGGTTTAAATCACGTCGGGTTCACATTTCGTTTCGATATTGTGCTTCCAGAATTTATATTTTCTTTGCTGTTTCACATAAACCTTACTCTTGCTCTAATGTCCATCTTTCTGTTTTCAAAATGGCATTTACGCCTTAAAATGAACATTCTGAATCAGACGCCTCAAGTAAAGTGAAATGATTTTGAAATGACTTTCAAATGATGTGACAGTCAACATAACAGGAAAACTTCGGATTTAAGAGCAGGAGTCTGCCATTTTGGCCCACGAGCCTGCTCCGCCATTCAATAAGATCATGATACGAGGCGGGAGCTCGGAGCAGCGCGAGTCCGGGGTCGGCGAGAGGCCTATAAAGGCCAGCGGGAGCTCGGAGCAGTCAGTCGAGGAGGCGGGAGCTCGGAGCAGCGCGAGTCCGGGGTCGGCGAGAGGCGTACCGGTGCAGCTACAGGGAGAAGGCAAAAAAACAAAGGTGACGTCACAGCCTAGGGGGTAAGTGATTGGCTGGTGATTGGTGAGTAGTTTTTCTTTTTCTTCTTATATTGGTCAGTAACTTTTAACATTGTTATTACCAGTTTAAGTGTATCTAAGGGTTAAGACATGGCAGGAGAGCTCGGTCGGGTGTTGTGCTCCTCCTGTACCATGTGGGAACTCAGGGACGCTTCCGGTGTCCCTGACGACTATGTGTGCGGGAAGTGTATCCGCCTCCAGCTCCTGACGGTCCGCGTTACGGAATTGGAGCTGAAGGTGGATTCACTCTGGAGCATCCACGATGCTGAGAATGACGTGAGTATCACGTGTAGTGAGTTGGTCTTACCGCAGGGAAAGGGTCCACAGCCAGATAGGGAATGGAAGACCAGCAGGAAGAGTAGAGCAAGGAAGGTAGTGCAGGGGTCCCCTGCGGTCATCCCCCTGCAAAACAGATACACCGCTTTGGGTACTGTTGAGGGGAATGACTCATCAGGGGAGGGCAGCAGCAGCCAAGTTCATGGCACCGTGGCTGGCTCTGCTGCACAGGAGGGCAAGAAAAAGAGTGGGAGAGCGATAGTGATAGGGGATTCAATTGTGAGGGGAATAGATAGGCGTTTCTGCGGCCGCAACCGAGACTCCAGGATGGTATGTTGCCTCCCTGGTGCAAGGGTCAAGGATGTCTCGGAGCGGGTGCAGGACATTCTGAAATGGGAGGGAGAACAGCCAGTTGTCGTGGTGCACATTGGTACCAACGACATAGGCAAAAAAAGGGATGAGGTCCTACGAAACGAATTTAAGGAGCTAGGAGCTAAATTAAAAAGTAGGACCTCAAAAGTAGTAATCTCGGGATTGCTACCAGTGCCACGTGATAGTCAGAGTAGGAATCGCAGGATAGCGCAGATGAATACGTGGCTTGAGCAGTGGTGCAGCAGGGAGGGATTCAAATTCCTGGGGCATTGGGACCGGTTCTGGGGGAGGTGGGACCAGTACAAACCGGACGGTCTGCACCTGGGCAGGACTGGAACCAATGTCCTCGGGGGAGTGTTTGCTAGTGCTGTTGGGGAGGATTTAAACTAATATGGCAGGGGGATGGGAACCAATGCAGGGAGACAGAGGGAAACAAAAAGGAGCCAAAAGCAAAAGACAGAAAGGAGATGAGGAAAAGTGTAGGGCAGAGAAACCCAAGGCAAAGAACAAAAAGGGCCACTGTACAGCAAAATTCTAAAAGGACAAAGGGTGTTAATAAAACAAGCCTGAAGGCTTTGTGTCTTAATGCAAGGAGTATCCGCAATAAGGTGGATGAATTAATTGTGCAAATAGATGTTAACAAATATGATGTGATTGGGATTACGGAGACGTGGCTCCAGGATGATCAGGGCTGGGAACTCAACATTCAGGGGTATTCAACATTCAGGAAGGATAGAATAAAAGGAAAAGGAGGTGGGGTAGCATTGCTGGTTAAAGAGGAGATTAATGCAATAGTTAGGAAAGACATTAGCTTGGATGATGTGGAATCTATATGGGTAGAGCTGCAGAACACCAAAGGGCAAAAAACGTTAGTAGGAGTTGTGTACAGACCTCCAAACAGTAATAGGGATGTTGGGGAGGGCATCAAACAGGAAATTAGGGGTGCATGCAATAAAGGTGTAGCAGTTATAATGGGTGACTTTAATATGCACATAGATTGGGCTAGCCAAACTGGAAGCAATACGGTGGAGGAGGATTTCCTGGAGTGCATAAGGGATGGTTTTCTAGACCAATATGTTGAGGAACCAACTAGGGGGGAGGCCATCTTAGACTGGGTGTTGTGTAATGAGAGAGGATTAATTAGCAATCTCATTGTGCGAGGCCCCTTGGGGAAGAGTGACCATAATATGGTGGAATTCTGCATTTGGATGGAGAATGAAACAGTAAATTCAGAGACCATGGTCCAGAACTTAAAGAAGGGTAACTTTGAAGGTATGAGGCGAGAATTGGCTAGGATAGATTGGCGAATGATACTTAGGGGGTTGACTGTGGATGGGCAATGGCAGACATTTAGAGACCGCATGGATGAAGTACAACAATTGTACATTCCTGTCTGGCGTAAAAATAAAAAGGGGAAGGTGGCTCAACCGTGGCTATCTAGGGAAATCAGGGATAGTATTAAAGCCAAGGAAGTGGCATACAAATTGGCCAGAAATAGCAGCGAACCTGGGGACTGGGAGAAATTTAGAACTCAGCAGAGGAGGACAAAGGGTTTGATTAGGACAGGGAAAATGGAGTACGAGAAGAAGCTTGCAGGGAACATTAAGGCGGATTGCAAAAGTTTCTATAGGTATGTAAAGAGAAAAAGGTTGGTGAAGACAAACGTAGGTCCCCTGCAGTCAGAATCAGGGGAAGTCATAACGGGGAACAAAGAAATGGCGGATCAATTGAACAAGTACTTTGGTTCGGTATTCACTAAGGAGGATACAAACAACCTTCCGGATATAAAAGGGGTCAGAGGGTCTAGTAAGGAAGAGGAACTGAGGGAAATCTTTATTAGTCGGGAAATTGTGTTGGGGAAATTGATGGGATTGAAGGCAGATAAATCCCCAGGGCCTGATGGCCTGCATCCTAGAGTACTTAAGGAGGTGGCCTTGGAAATAGCGGATGCATTGACAGTCATTTTCCAACATTCCATTGACTCTGGATCAGTTCCTATGGAGTGGAGGGTAGCCAATGTAACCCCACTTTTTAAAAAAGGAGGGAGAGAGAAAACAGGGAATTATAGACCGGTCAGCCTGACCTCAGTAGTGGGTAAAATGATGGAATCAATTATTAAGGATGTCATAGCAGTGCATCTGGAAAATGGTGACATGATAGGTCCAAGTCAGCATGGATTTGTGAAAGGGAAATCATGCTTGACAAATCTTCTGGAATTTTTTGAGGATGTTTCCAGTAAAGTGGACAAAGGAGAACCAGTTGATGTGGTATATTTGGACTTTCAGAAGGCTTTCGACAAGGTCCCACACAAGAGATTAATGTGCAAAGTTAAAGCACATGGGATTGGGGGTAGTGTGCTGACGTGGATTGAGAACTGGTTGTCAGACAGGAAGCAAAGAGTAGGAGTAAACGGGTACTTTTCAGAATGGCAGGCAGTGACTAGTGGAGTGCCGCAAGGTTCTGTGCTGGGGCCCCAGCTGTTTACATTGTACATTAATGATTTAGACGAGGGGATTAAATGCAGTATCTCCAAATTTGCGGATGATACTAAGTTGGGTGGCAGTGTGAGCTGCGAGGAGGATGCTATTAGGCTGCAGAGTGACTTGGATAGGTTAGGTGAGTGGGCAAATGCATGGCAGATGAAGTATAATGTGGATAAATGTGAGGTTATCCACTTTGGTGGTAAAAACAGAGAGACAGACTATTATCTGAATGGTGACAGATTAGGAAAAGGGAAGGTGCAACGAGACCTGGGTGTCATGGTACATCAGTCATTGAAGGTTGGCATGCAGGTACAGCAGGCGGTTAAGAAAGCAAATGGCATGTTGGCCTTCATAGCGAGGGGATTTGAATACAGGGGCAGGGAGGTGTTGCTACAGTTGTACAGGGCCTTGGTGAGGCCACACCTGGAGTATTGTGTACAGTTTTGGTCTCCTAACTTGAGGAAGGACATTCTTGCTATTGAGGGAGTGCAGCGAAGGTTCACCAGACTGATTCCCGGGATGGCGGGACTGACCTATCAAGAAAGATTGGATCAATTGGGCTTGTATTCACTGGAGTTCAGAAGAATGAGAGGGGACCTCATAGAAACGTTTAAAATTCTGACGGGTTTAGACAGGTTAGATGCAGAAAGAATGTTCCCAATGTTGGGGAAGTCCAGAACCAGGGGTCACAGTCTGAGGATAAGGGGTAAGCCATTTAGGACCGAGATGAGGAGAAACTTCTTCACCCAGAGAGTGGTGAACCTGTGGAATTCTCTACCACAGAAAGTAGTTGAGGCCAATTCACTAAATATATTCAAAAGGGAGTTAGATGAAGTCCTTACTACTCGGGGGATCAAGGGTTATGGCGAGAAAGCAGGAAGGGGGTACTGAAGTTTCATGTTCAGCCATTAACTCATTGAATGGCGGTGCAGGCTAGAAGGGCTGAATGGCCTGCTCCTGCACCTATTTTCTATGTTTCTATGTTTCTATGATATTGGCCTCAGCTCCACTTTCCTGCCTGCTCCTCATAATCCTTATCGTTGCAAATACTGTTTATCTCCACCTTAAATATGTACAATGACCCAGCCTCCACAGCTCTCTGGGGTGGAGAATTCCAAAAAGTTCACGACCCTCTGAGATCAGAAATTCCTCCTCATATCCGTTTTGAATGGACGACCCCTTATTCTGAAACTATGCACACTAGTTCTGGACGCCCCCACGAGAGGAAACTTCCTGTTTGTATCTACCGTGTCAAGCCACATCATAGCCTTAGGAGATTCCAAAAGTACACCTCTCATTCTTCTAATCTCCAATAAATGTAGGCACAATCTGCTCAACCTTTCTTCATAGATAACCTCATGTATCTTATATGACCTGCCTCCAATGCAAGTATATCCCTCCTTACATAAGGAGACCAAAACTGTACGCAGTATTCCAGGTGTGGTCATAGAATCATAGAACTTTGCAGCTCCGATAGAGACCGTTTTGTCCATCGTGTCCGCACCAACCAACCAAGAGGTATTCAGCCGAAACCCACTTTCCACCTCTTGGTCCGCAACCTTGTAGATTACCCCTGGTTACTGGTCCCGTGGCAAATGGAAACTAGTCCTTCCAATCCAATCTATCCAGGATCGCCATAATTTTATACACCTCAATCAGCTCTCGACTCAGCCATCTCTTTTCTAAAATAATAAAAGAAAATGATGTAAATACTCAACATTACAGGCAGTGACTATGGAGAAAAAAAGAGTTATTGTTTCAGGTCTGTCACCTTTCATCAAAACTGGAAAATGTTAACTATAGAACAGATTTCAATCGAGTGCAGAGGCAGAGAAAGTTGGGAGGGGAGGAAAGATCAAAAGGGAAGGTCTGTGTTATGGTGTATCGCAGAGCAGTTAAATCCTGCCTCGACACCTGGTTAAAATCTGTTACATCTCTAACGTCTTCCAGTTCGGACGAACGCTCACAGATCTAAAACGTTAACTCTGATTCTCTCGCCCCAGAAGCTGCTTTATCTGCTGATTAGTTCTCTCATTTTCTGTCTTCATTTAGGATTACAGCATTCTCTCTATTTCTCTCTATTTTGCAATTGTGTACTATTTTATTTGGTCTGTCTTTCCATCGTCTAAACAAGTCCGAGTAAAAATTTAATTAGATTTCCTCTTAAACGTCCAGTGCAATGTTAATAGAAATAAAAATTATGTAAATATAAATAAACATGGCAGGTGGCTACGTTAGAAGATTCCACAACTGTTTATAGAGAAACACACAAATTACTTTATTTAAATTGATAACATAACAATTTCGATTTGGTATATATTTTTGAAACAGCAGATTAAAAACTGAGAGTATAATGAGGTTTATTTCGCATCAATTAATCGGGAGTACCTCATTCATTCACCGAAAGCATGAGAAGAGAAATTCGTAAATTAGTAACTTTACGACAACATGTTAAAATAATTTCGATGTTATTCTGATTGATTCCCCTGTACAGGAAGAAAGTTGAGTCGTTATTTTCGTTAACTCATAGCGTTCCCTTATTTGTGTTTCTAATTCGGTGAAGCACATTGTGTATGTTTTTATCTGCACTTGTGAATAATTGCTTCATTTCTGACATGTTACATGGTGTGGTATTGGTACATGACGAAGACGTTTATTAATGGAGGTGATTGCAGTTGGAAATTCTGGTTGGTTTTGTTCAATTCTCTGTAGTAGCCTGAATTAAAGAGCCACGGCATTATTATTTGCGAATTGGTTGTTTGCATTATGAATAATATTCCACTTACTTACGTGGACGTTCAGGATTTCAGCACCATACGAATGGCACTGTTCCTGCTGCTTGTGCAGATATTGATATGGTGAATGAGGGTAAGGGTTAATAGATTGACAACTTTAAAATTAATACAATTTGCAAGAACTCGTATGCCCCTTTCAGATCTCCTTCGGCTTTTGGCTTGTTTGTCGATGCATAACCATGTAACTGAGTGGCGTTTCTGAAGTGTTACCGAATATTTTCTGTTCCTAGATATCACACACATTTCTGAGTTGTTATATTTTTGAACAGATTTATCTACATGACGAACTAAAAGCTATTAATTAATCCTACTGCAACCAAACATGCATAATGGGCTTCTTAAATAAGAAGCGATTTTCTTAATAGATAAAAGTGCGTTCGTACCTTTTGCAAGGAGGGCTAAAGACCCTACCTAACCCTTGGAAAATAAGAGCATAGATATGTTAGAAGTGCAAAGGGATCATAGGGGTACAGATCCAAAAGTCACTTTGCAGCAATGGAATTTAACAAAGCCATACACGTGCAAATGTGGCACTGTAGTTCATTTGGAGAGGATTAGAATTCAAAGGGGAGAAGTTATCTAAAACCTGTATCGAACCTTGTGTGATTGCCTAATGAGGTGATATTGTGGTGTGCCGATATGTCATAACGCTATATATGATTTCAAGTGGTTGCTGGTGCTGTCGTTGTTGTAAAAGCTGTTTTAAATATGGTTGTTGTAAAATATGCCTTCGGGTGAAAAGCTCACACTAAAATGAGTTTATGACTCGCTCAGTACAACAAAATAGAGAGATCATTGCTGGGAAGTATCTGAGGATATTAAATTTGGAGTGGAGGAGCTGAGCATAATAGATTGGGAGGGAAGAAGCTGAGGGTAATATGTGCGGTGAGGAGCAGCTGAGGATATTGGGTGGGGTGGAGAGGGTCTGAGCATATTGGGTAGAGTGTGGAGGAGTTGAGGATATTGCGTGGGGTGTTGAGGAGCTGAGGATATTGTGCGGGATGGATAGCGTCTGAGGGTTTTCTGTGGAATGGATCTCAGGATACTGGGTGTGGTGAGTAGGGTCAGAGGAAATTGGGGTGATGGAGAGGAGCTAAGGATATTTGGTGCATTGTTAGATATGGAGTAACACAAAGTGAGGCTGATATAAACAGGGCGACGGTTCTTGCAGTTGATATAAATAATATCTTCATCAACGTTCCTGAAAAGCAGCGGTAATAAGTGACAGGAATGTACAATTGTTGTAGTTCATTCATGCGGTCTCTAAATTTCTGCCATTGCGCATTCACAGTCAACCCCTTAAGTATAATTCGCCAATCTATCCGAGCCAATTCATGCCTCATGCCTTAAAAGTTACCCTTCTTTATGTTCTGGACCATAGTCTCTGAATTAACTATTTCATTCTCGATCCTAATGCAGAATTCCGCCATATAATGGTTACTCTTCCCCAGGGGGCCTCGCACAACGAGTTTGCTAATTAATCATCTCTCATTATACAACACCCAGTCTAAGATGGCCTCCCTCCTAGTTGGTTCCACGAAATATTGTCTAGAAAACCATCCCTTATGCACTCCAGGAAATCCTCCTCCACCGTATTGCTTCCAGTTTGGTTAGCCCAATGTATGTTCATATTAAAGTCACCCATTATAACTGCTGCAACTTTATTGCATGCAACCCGAATTTCCTGTTTGATGCCCTCGCCAACATCACTAATACTGTTTAGAGGTCTGTACACAACTCCCACAAACGTTTTTTGCCCTTTGGTGTTCGGCAGCTCTACCCATATAGATTCCACATCATCCAAGCTAATGTCCTTTCTAACTATTGCATTAATCTCCTCTTTAACCAGCAATGCTACCCCACCTCCTTTTCCTTTTGTTCTTTCGTTCCTCAATGTTGAATACCCCTGGATGTTGAGTTCCCAGCCCAGATCATCCTGGAGCCACGTCTGTGTAATCCAAATCACATCATATTTGTTAACATCTATTTGCACAGTTAATTCATCCATCTTATTACGGATACTACTTGCATTAACCGAGATGAGGAGAAACTTCGTCACCCAGAGAGTTGTGAAACCTGTGCAATTCTCGACCACAGAAAGTTGTTGAGGCCAATTCAGTAAATATAGTCACAAAGGTGTTAGATGCAGTCCTTACTACTAGGGGGATCAAGGGGTATGGCAAAAAAGCTGGAATGGGATACTGAAGTTGCAAGTTCAGCCATGAACACATTGAATGGCGGTGCAGGCTCGAAGGGCCGAATGGCCTAATCCTGCACTTATTTTCTTTTTTCTAAGTTTGTATTAATAGATCCAACAGGGAATACAGGGCATCTTTACACCGACGCACAAAAGGAGGTGTTGGGAAATAAACTAGGTCAAATATTTTGTTTTAAGAAGCTTCTTAAAGGAGGAGGAGAGTTAGAAAGGAATAGATGTTCAGGGAGAGTATCGCAGAGCTTTTTGGGGCCCAGGCAGCTGAAGGAGGAGGAGAGTTCGTGAGGTGGATAGGTTTAGGGAGGGAATCCCAGAGCTTGTAGCCTAGCCAGATGTAGGCGGAGAGTTCGCAAGGAGGAGAGGTTTCGGGAGGGAGTCCCGGAGCTTGGGACCGAGGCAGCAGATAGCCCGTCTCCCTTTGGTGGAACAGCTAAAATCTGAAGTCTGCTGCTAAATATTACATTCCTGGACTGGAAACACTGGGACCCGCCTCTGGGCTGCGCTCAGTTGTCCTGATTATTGGATATTTGTAAAATTGAGGTAACCGGATTTATCACCGCGCTCTTCAACTACTCTCTGAACTTGGACTGGGTCACCCCGTAAATAAATGTGTTTGTGCAGCAACATAAATTCCGCAACATAATTCCTGCTTGTGCAGAAATATACAAAGAAACATTGGTATCATAGCCACCTGCCCCGGTAATAATATAATATAAGACATCTACAACATGTACCAGACACAGCAGCCTGAAGCTGCCGGATATGGTGAAGACTAAAATCATAGACTTCCTCCTGCTCTTAATCTCTGGGTCACTGCCATTCTCTCCCTTGCTCTCACCCCTCAGTCCTTTACGGACTCGGCTGACCACTAAAATGTGCATTACTGTCAGAGCGTTGAGCGACAAAATTAATCCGAAGGGGAGCAATGGGTTTAAAACTGTATCAAACCAAATAAAGCCCCCCCATCATGGATCAGTAGAGTAGGCTGGGATTGGGATACATAACCATGGCATATTGTCGATTAAAATCGCGGCTGTAAGTGTAAAGTAGTTGGGAACGGTTTTTAAACAGAGTAGAATGCCGGTTGTTGCCAGAACCACAGCCGCAGATTTCCCGGTGCAATATTTGATTCTCAGCTTCGGGAAAGAAATGGCCACAAATCGATCAAAGTTGAAAGTGACAATGAACCAGACAGAACAGTCTGTAGCCGCAATGCAGAGGACAGCGATCACACTACACACAGGGTAATATGCAGAAAACAGATTGGGAAATAATACCAATTGACCTGCCTCAGTATGACCTCAGCGGTGACAACCAGTAGATCTGCCGCTGCCATTGCCACCAGGTAGCGAGTAGTGCAGCTGGACATTCCGCACTTTCCCGGGACAGGATCACAATCGCCACTAAATTCACTGTAATAAAGAGAAGATAAATTAGACTATAAGTTATTGACGAAACATACTCGGTGCCTGAGTGCAGGCAGTAAGGGATATATTGTAAAACAGAAAGCTTTGGGTTTGGGTTCGGATCAGTCCTTCTGAGTCCTGTCTCCGTTTCCTACGACGGACTGGAAGTCCGAATGTTAATCTGGCTGAACTCCAGCGTGTGCTACCCATCAGTGACAAAGGGAGTACACTGAGGATTTCAGTCTTCCCAACATCCAGACCTCCGTCTATCCTGTCTGAAATTCCACTCCCACCCTTCCTTGCACACACCGCCTACTTAATCCACATTGTAAATATCCAGACACTTGTGCATCTTGTCTGAAACTATGTTCCTAACACTTCCTCATGCCTAGCGCCTACATAAGCCACCCTTTTAATATCCAGGCCTCAATATTTGATTAATTCAAAATACTGTTATAAATATAACTGAAAAGTAACAATGCTGAAAATAGTCAGCAGGTCAGGCAGCATCTATGGAGAGAAAAACAGAGTTATCTTTTCATGTCGATAAGATTTGGTCAGAAATGGAAGATATCAGAGATGAACAGCATTAATGCGATGATAGAGACTGAGAACAGTGGGGTAGGATGAGGAGAGGAAAACGGGGCAACTCTGTGATTGGCTGTTGGGCATGATTTATTCAAAGGCAAAAGTGATGAAGGTGCAAAGATAATGAGGCTATTAAAGAAATTGAAGTTGGACCCTGAGTTGATGTCACAGTCTCACGATAAGGGGGAAACCATTTAGGACCGAGATGAGGAGAAACGTCTTCACTCAGAGAGTGGTGAACCTGTGGAATTCTCTACCACATAACGTTGTTGAGGCCAATTGACTAAATATATTCAAAACGGAGTCATATGTAGACCTTACTACACGGGGGATCAAGGGATATGGTGAGAAAGCAGGAATGGGGTACTGAAGTTGCATGTTCAGCCATAAACTTATTGAATGGCGGTGCAGGCTAGAAGGGCCTAATGGCCTACTCCTACACTTGTTTTCTTTGTTTGTATGTTTCTTAATATTTGCGGCAGATCTATGAGAGAATGCAGCATGACAAATGTGCAGAGAAATGTAGGTAGACCAAAGTGTGTGGCCCAGCCATACTTGCATCAGGGATCTCCTCAGCCCAAGTTATTGAACACATCCTCTTCACCCCCAGTTGTGTAGACAAGCCCGGGTGGCCAATGCCAGGAATACACACAAGCAGCCCATAACTGCTCCACCCCCAGAGGTTAGAGTGCAGCAGTCCTCCATCACCAGCACTTGTCGTCCGAGAAAGCGGAAGCAGAGGTTATGAACTACAGTTTTGAAACTCAGTGTTGAATCCGACAGGTAACAGAATGCCTAATCGATAACATTTGTGCTGTTCCTCATTAAGTTTAATGGAGAAACAAGTTAGGAGACTGAGAATAGAGTAGCAGCTGGAGTACATTGTCGGCAGTTGCGAAAAGTGTAGGAAGCTAAAAACCGGTGTAGGAGGGTGAGAAGTGTGAAGAATGCCGAAGACTGAGTAACAGCATAGGAGGCCAGGAACATTGAAGATGGCCGAGAATTGACGAGAAGTGGAAGACGCCAAGCACAGATGAACAATGTTGGCAGCAGAGAAGAGAGGAAAAATGTAGGAGGCCGAGAACAGAGGAACAGAGTCGGATGCCCATTACAGTGAAATCGGCCGAGAACAGACAAACAGTGTCGGAGGCCAATAACAGTGAAGGAGGCCGAGAACAGAGAGATAGTGTAGGAGGCCAATAACAATGAAGGAGGCCGAGTACAGAGAAACAGAGTAGGAGGCCAATAACATTGAAGGAGGCTGAGAATAGAGGAATAGAGATGGAGGCCAATTACAATGAAGGTGGCCGAGGACAGAGGAACTATGTGGGAGACCAATTACAGTGAAGGAGGCCGAGAACAGAGCTACAGTGTTGGATGCCTATAACAGTAAAGGAGGCCGAGAACAGAGGAACAGAGTCGGAAGCCAATTAAGGTGAAGGAGGCTGAGAACAGAGGAACAGTGAAGGAGGCCAATTACGGTGAAGGAGGCCGAGAACAGAGGGACTGTGTAGGAGACCACATACAGTGAAGGAGGCCGAGAACAGTTGAACAGTGTAGGACAACAGGAACGATGAAGAAGGGCGAGAACATAGGAACAGTGTCGGAAGCCAGTACGTTGCATGGCGCCGAGAACTGATGAGCAGTGCATTTGGACAGAATGGTGCATGAGGCTGAGAAAGGAGGAACAGTGTATGAGGCCGAGAACCGTGTAGAAGGCTAGGAACAGAGTAAAAGCGTAGGAGACCCATAACAGAGGAATAGCGTCGGAATTTGAGAACAGATAAACATTTTAGTGGACAGCGAGCAGCAACACAGTGAAGGAAGCCGAGAACGGAGACACAAACCTGGGAGCGGGATGTAAAATTAAATTGGCAAGTGAGCTAAAGCTCAGTGTGACGCTGGTGGATTGAACAGAGGAATTCAGCAAAGAAATCACGCAATCTGCGTATAGTCCTCCCCAATATACAGAGACTGCATCCTGATCAGCCAATACAGGACACCAATTTGCTAGAAGTAAAAGTCTATCACTGATTCATGTGGAAGCAATATTTGGGGCCATGGCTGTTGGGATGGAAAGACGGGAAAGGCACGTATTGCATCTCCTGTGCTTGCAAAGCGAGTTGCTGGGGAAGGGGTGGATGTATTGGGAGTGATGGAATAGTGGACAAATGTATCGCGGGTGCAAGGGAACGCAGGGGAAGATACGTTTAGTGCTGGCCTTAGCTGGCTGTGGCGAAAATGTTAGAGAATAATTGGTTGAATGTGCAGGCGTGTGGAGTGGAAGATGAGGTCAAGTGGAAAGCAGATACGGTTCTTGCTGCAAAGATGATGGCAGAAATACAGGATTCACAGGGTCGCGGGCACTGTCCACCACAGAGGAGGGGAGTCCTTGGATGAGAAGAATGAAGTCTTTTCAGATGCATAGAAACATAGAAACATAGAAAATAGGTGTAGGAGGAGGCCATTCGGCCCTTCGAGCCCTGCACCGCCATTCAATTAGTTAATGGCTGAACATGCAACTTCAGTACCCCATTCCTGCTTTTTCGTCAGAGCCCTTGATCCCCCTCGTAGGAAGGATTACATCTAACTTATTTTTCAATATATTTAGTGAATTGGCCTCAACAACTTCCTGTGGTAGAGAATTCCAAAGGGTCACCACTCTCTGGGTGAAGAAGTTTCTCCTCATCAAGTTCCTAAATGGCTCACCCCTTATTCTTCGAGTGTGACCCCTGGTTCTGGACTTCCCCAACATTGGGAACATTCTTCCTGCATAACTTGCCCAAACCCGTCAGAATTATAAACGTTTCTATGAGTTCCCGACGCATTCTTCTGAACTCCACTGAATACAAGCCCAGTTGATCCAGTCTTTCTTGATACGTCAGTCCCGCCATCCGGAGAATCAGTCTGGTGATCCTTCGCTGCACTCCCTCAATAACAAGAATGTCCTTCCTCCAGTTAGGAGACAAAAACTGTACACAATACTCCAGGTGTGGCCACACCAAGGCCCGGTACAAATGTAGTAACACCTGCCTGCCCCTGTACTCAAATCCAGTCGGTATGAAGGCCAACATACCATTTGCTTTCTTAACCGCCTGCTGTAGCTGCATGCCAACTTTCAATGACTGATGTACCATGACACCCAGGTCTCGTTGCACCTCCCCTTTTCCGAATCTGTCACGATTCAGATATTAGTCTGTCTCTCTGTTTTTCCCACCAAAGTGGATAACCTCACAATTATCACATTATACTTCATCTGCCATGCATTTGCCCAGTCACCGAACCGAACCAAGTCACTCTGCAGCCCCATTTCATCCTCCACGCAGCTCACACTGGCACCCAACTTAATGTCATCCGCAAATTTGAAACTACATTTAATCCCCACGTCTAAATCATTAATGTACAATGTAGACAGCTGTGGCCCCAGCACTAAACCTCGAGCTACCCCACTAGTCACTGCATGCCATTCTGAAAAGTTTCCATTTACTCCTACTCTTTGCTTCCTGTCTGCCAACCAGTTCTAAATCCATGTCATTCACACTATCCCCAATTCCATGTGCTTTAATGTTTACATGTTGTTCCTGTATTTAAAATAGAAGGCAGAACAACTCTGAAGAACTACAGATCAGTTCACATATTGGCTGTGCTGGGAAAGATAACGGAATACTTCACAAATAAATTAAGAACAACGAGAAACACAAAGATAATCACAGAATCCTAGAATCATAGAAGTTTGCAGCACAGACGGAGGTAATTTATGCCCATCGTAACGCGCCGGCCAACAAAAGGTTATAGAGCCGAATCCCACATTCCAGCTCTGCTTAATGCAGTTCAAGTGCACATCCAAGTACTTTTTCAATCTGTTTTGGCTTTCTGCCTCTCCCTACCTTTCAGGCCGCGTGTTACAGACCCCCACAACACTCGGCAGTGAAGAAGTTTGCCCTTAAATCCCCACTAATCTTTCTACCAATTACTTTGAATGCACACCCCCTGGTTGGTCACCCCTCGGTTAAGGGAAATAGGCCCTTTCTTTCTACTATATCTAGGCCCCTTATAATTTGTTACACCTCATTGAGCTTCACCCTCTGTTTTATGGAAAACGCACTCCTATCTGTCCTCATAGCTAAGATTCGCCACTCCCAGAAACACCCTTGTAAATCTCCCCTGTGCTCTCTAAAGTGCAATCACGTCCTTCCTTTAGTGTGGTGACCACAACTGCACGCAGATCTCCAGCTGTGGCCTAACCAAAGTTTTGTACAGTTCAAGCATGATCCATCTGGTATTATATTCTATGCCTCAGCTTATAAAGGAAAGCTTTCCGTATGCCTTCTTAATCACCTAATCCAATTGGTCTGCTACCTTCAGGGATCTGTGGACATCCACTTCCAGGTCCCTTTTTTCCTCTACACTGCTCAATGTGCTACCATTTAATGTGTATACCCATTTTTTGTTAGTTCTCCCCAAATGCATTAACTCACACTTCTCCGGATTAAATTTCATTATCGACACTGGGCTGCCCACCCGACCAGTTGATTGATATCTTCCTGTCGTCCGCAGATATTCCAAAAGCAAAGGTCATGCTTGACCAGCCTTCTTGAAATCTTTGATTAAGTATCAGAAACAGTAGATGAGGGTAAGGCACTGGAGGCAATATGAATTGATTCATAACTATTCCTTCGTTAAGATACCACATTGCAGAGCCATGAACAATCACACAGCAAGTGGAATTAGGCGACAACAACAGAATGGTTCGGGAGCTCGGTACACAAATAGAAAAAGGGAGTTAGGGAGAAAGGCATGTACTCAGATTAGCATAACTCGAGAAGTGTTGTTTGACAAGGATAGGCGCTGATAACTGTGTTGCTCAACATTAACATAAACGATATTGAATCAGGCAGGACAAACACAAATTCAAAATTGGCAGATTTAGACAGAGGAAGAATTCAGTCTGAGGCGCTGCATTTCGGTAGGAAGTAATATTGCTTCCTAAATTAGAGCCTGGAAGGGGTAGAGGGGAAAATATTTTCAGAGGCATATTTTCAAAAATCATTTCCTGCAGGAAAGGATGTGAACAAGGCCATCGAAATACAAACAAAGCTCTGGGATTCGTTGCTTGAGGAATTTAATCAAAAACAAAGAGATTATTATACAATTGCATATCACCATGACTATATCATAATTAGCGCAATGTATACAACTCTGGTCTCCATATCACTAATCCGAACTCGAGACACTGGAGAATGTGCAAATTGTGTAAAAAATTATAACACAACTTAGATTATCATCATCATTCAAGGTTGCACAGGCTGGGTTGTTTTATTTACAAAGGAGAAGGCTGAGGGCTGGCCAGAAAGAGGCGTTTAACATTATGAAAGGGGAACATAAGTTAAATGTTTGTACTGTAGACTTCAGCCTTACAATGTCGATTATCGATGTAAAATGTTCAAAAACAAATCAGTTAAGTAATTGAGGAGAAATGTATTAACTTTGAGACGGGTGAGAATATGGAACTTACGACAAGTTGGAGTACTTGAAGTGACGAGCATGTAACGGGGAGTGATACCAGTACAGAGGGCCATTTATGGCTCTGAGAGGCCTAAGGCTAACAGGAGAGAAGTCTTATTATTAATACAATATATTGCATAAAATTCATAAAATCATCAAACAAATATAATTGACTATTTATCCAAATTTAACAACTGACACAAATTAAATTTATGTACATTAAAAAATCAGCATACATTTGAAACAGAGAATGGTTTCTTCATCGATTTAAACAGTGATGTAAAACGGAAATTGGCAGAAAGACTGGGAAGATCCTGGTCTTGACTGTGGCAAACAAAGTGCAATATTTAAAGCCATGTACATTAAAAATAACAGCACAAACATTATACAGTTGAAGCGGAGAATGGATTCTTCCTTGCTTCAACTGCGATATCAAACAACAAATTCTCTGAATACGTTTCTTAAACCAAAGACTGGTTTCTTCCTGTATATTTGCCCTATGAACAGCATGCGAAATTCTCCGGCAATTTTTTGGGGGCATTTATAACTCATTCTGATTGTCACATAATTTTGTACACACCTTGAGCAATAACGACATAATATTTTGTACATCTGTAGCTATAACTTGCATTTATATATGATATTGCTGAACCAAACTTGTGTCAAAGATTTACAATTACTTATATAAAAATTAGGGCCGCACATGGATGGCCTAAAAAATATGAGGGATTAAGGCGTCATTAGCCTTTGCAATACATGAGGTAGAAAGCAGTAGAAGTTTATGCTGATCGAGTTACATAAAGAGTGGGAAGAGGCTGATATGCAGTTAAACACCGGCATTAATTAGTTGGAAGAATGGCTTGTTTTCCACTGAAAGTTCTATGGAGATATTCGTAATTGCGTACAAACTAACAACAGTCGTTAATTATATCACAACATTGCAGATATTAAAATGGTTTATTTAATGAACCATTGCACTATTTATTTCATTATTATCAATTTAATAATGTTATTATTTACTGGCCCTGGACGGACCCTGTATTATGAAAACCCGATGTGTGTGTTTTTCACTTATACGTAACTGTCCTCTCTTTGCTGAGGGCAGCATTATCTGCGCGGAGACTCTGAATCATAATTAGTAAGCGGTTCGTCAAACTTTAAACTGTTACAGCAGTGGAATAGTCAATAACATCAGCCCAATATTCATTCTGTGCAATAGCAGGATAACTAAATTCAGCACACATGACCCACAGATTCTCAGGACCGTGTGGGGGGGAAGAACATTAATCAGCACCAAAAATTTAGAGTGTTGGCACTAAATATATTTAGATTAAGAATAAATCAAGATACAGTGTATTTGATAATGTAACGTTGCTGTAATGCTCTGTAAATGTCAGTAGATAGTTAACTTGTGCTTCTATTGGTTGAGTTCAATAGGAAAGAGATGAATATCAATGCACGTATTCTCAACCATCTTCAACATTCTCATTTGACATCGACTACATTCATAAAACACACATATCGCTCCGTTGCATGCAGAGATCAGTCACCTAAAGCAATAACTGAAAAGTAGACGCAAATTACTTCACACCAGTAAGTGACCCACACTCAGTACATTCAGCAGAGAAAGATGAGAGGGGATCGCATAGAAACATAACATTATGACGGGACTGGACAGGTTAGATGCGGGTAGAATGTTCTCGATGTTGCGGAAGTCCAGAAACAGTGGAGACAGTCTTAGGATTAGGGGAGGCCATTTAGGACTGAGATGAGGCGAAACATCTTCAATCGGAGAGTTGTTAACTTGTGCAATTCGCTGCCACAGAGAGTGGTTGATGTCAGTTCATTTGATATATTCAAGAGGGAGTTAGATATGGCCCTTTAATCTGAAGGGATCAAGGTATATGGAAAGCAGGCAGGAAAGGGATACCGAGGGAATGATTAGCCATGACCTTATCGAATGGTGGTAAGGCTCGAAGGGCCGAATGGCTTACTCCTACACATTTTTTCTATGTTGCTATACTCACAGTAACACATCATCACTGGGGTATGATGTTCTACACAGGTTAGGAATCAGCACTCAGTTCATCCCACATGATAGACACTCCCATAAATATATGGTCACTGTGATACTGTGTTCCACACCAGTTGGTGACCCACACTCAGTACATTCCACATTGAACTACACTCCTATAAATACATTGTCAGGGTATGGTTTACACACTGGGTTGAGAACCTCACACAGTACAGGTGTGTAGGGACAGACACGTCCATTCCTACCTTCTATCAGAGAGATGGGTATACTGAGGACTGATTCAAAAGTACACGATATTCCATTAAGGGCAATAACTTGATAGTTAAACAACCCTATTAGTTATAAACATAAATTTATATTCAGCTGAGTCAATCGAATCAAGTCGCAGAGGATATTGAGAAAGCTTCACGCAACAGAATGAATTCACGGAGCTCGTGTCTTTAAAATCGTGACCACTACGTGTAACATTATCAGACATAGTTCGAAATCAGAGACCAGCTGACACACAGACTTACACAACTTCAATGTTTATATTCACTTACTAGGAACACCAATAACGGCAATGATCACATAGTATATTTTCTTCGCACTGTAAAGTGTTTAATGCATTTTGTGTGAGAAGCGATGTGAACTTTTGTGCTGCAGGCAATCTCCAGGAATTATTCTCTGAGACGATACATTCCCCGCGCCTTAAATTTATAACCTGCGGTATCTCCATGGGGAAACTGAGGTTGCAACATCGCTCAAAAAAGTTATTTTAACAATTTTAACAAACAGATTACGACAGCCGAGATAGGTCTCTGTTGCCATGGACGATATTCAGTGCAGAGATTGAAATTTAAAACCCCAAAGACTGCACAATTCTGATCCAATTAATTAACCGATTGACACAGCTGAATAGAATTGCATTGGAGGCGATTCAGAGACGGTTGATTCCGTAGATGGGGGTGTTTGATTTATCAAGTTAAGTTGAGTAGGTTGGGCATATACTCACTGGAGCACAGAATAATGAATGTAGATTTTATCGAAACATGTGAGATAATGAGGCGCTCGACAGACTGGATGCAGAGAGGATATTTCATCTCATAGGGGAAAATAATAGTTGGGAGCATCGTCTCAGAATAAGGCGTCGACTGTTTAAAACTCAGATGAGGAGGAATTCCTGCATTCCGAGGGTTGCAAATCTGCAGAATACTCTGCTGCAGAGAGCTGTGGAGGCTAGACCATTGATTATATTTAACGCGGAGAGAGACAGATTTTTGAGCGATATGGGAATAAGGAGTTATGGATTAGCGGACAGGAAAGTGCAGCTCAGTCCATTATCAGAACTGCTACGATCTTATTAATTGGTGGTGCAGACTCGAGAGGCCAAGTGCCCCAGTCATGCTTCTATCTCTTTTGTTCTTGTGCACTTATGTACACTCAATACAAGCCTTGAATCTAATACAGCCATTCAACTAATAAAGAAACTGAAATTAATACACTCCCTGAAACTAGCAGATCCAATCAAACGTATACCGAACCTCAAACACTCAAACTAGTACAGATCCTCAAACTAACAGAGATTCAAAAACTAATACAGATCCTCAAACTAATAGAGAAAGATAAACGAATAGAGAACCTGAATTTAATACAAATCCTCAAACCAATAGTGAACCAGAAAGTGATGGAGAATCTCAAAATAACACAGCCCCTCAAACTGATAGAGAACATAGAACATGGAATCATTTCGAATTTTAGACAGCAGAAGGAGGTCATTTCGGCTCATCGTGTCCGCGCTGACGTCAATCATAAGAACCAACGAAATAGTGGTCAGAGTAGTCCATACGGCCCCTCGAGCCTGCTCCGTCATTTAATAGGATTATGGTTGGAGAGCAGGCACAGTCATAATTACACACACACACACACACACACACTCACGGACACTGACACAAACTCACACATACACTCACACACTCACACACACATACACACACACACATTCATGCTCACACTCAAGCTCACACTCTATCACACACATCTTCACAGATACACTCACAGTCTCGCGCAATCTTGCAAACGCTCTCACACACTCTCTCACACACACACACACGCATATTCCCTCTCACAAAAACACTCACACAAACAGTCACACTCACACATACACTCACACACGCTCTCTCACACACTCTCACACAGTCTCACACACTCACATACACAAAGTCACACACACAGGCACGTACAATCACGCAATCACACTCATACACACACACGCATAAATTCTCACACACAAACACTCACACATACACAGTCACACTCACACACACACGCATACACGTTCTACCACACAATCTCACACACACATTCACATACACACTCTCACACACTCACATATACTTAGTCACACACACACGCACGCACGCACACTCATGCAATGACACACACACACACATACATTCTGACACACAAACACTCACACATACACAGTCACACACAAACACATACGGATACACTTTCTCCCACACACTCTCACACATGCACACTCTCACACACTCTCACACCGTGACACACACACTCTCACACTCACACACACTCACACACACTCACACACATTCTCACACACCCTCACACACTCTCACACACTCTCACACACTCTCACACATTCACACACACTCTCACACACACTCACACACTCTAACACACTCGCATACACTCAGTCACAAACACACACGCACGCACACTTACGCAATCACACTCACACACACACGCATACATTCCGATACACAAACACTCACACACACACAGTCACACTCACATAAGCTCTCTCACACACTCACACACTCACACACTCACAGACACACTGATACCCGCACACTGACACTCACACAAGGACACACGCACAAACACACACACAGACACTCACACACACTGACAATCACACACACAGACACTCACACACACTCAAAATCACAGATAAACTGATGCACACACTGACACAGACATACTTCCACATACACTAACACATTTATACTCACACATAAACACTTTCTCATGAGCATTGATTTTTGAAAGAGTTACAGCACGGTTGTGTCACTTTTGACGATGTCCCTTACTGGCTGTGGCTTACATTGGTAATGAGGTTTCCTCTCGAGTGGACTGAATGAGACCCTCTCCTCAGGGGACTGCCCGAGATCCTCTCCCCAGCGGATCGGCCAAGAACCTGCCAAGGGGACAGATCGAGACCCTCTCCCCAGGGGACTTACTGATACACTCTCCTGAGTGGATTGGCCGAGTTCCCTTCCCAGGGGACATACCAAGTCCCCCTGCTCAGTGTACTGACTGGAAACCTCTCCCCATGAGAGTGACACAGACTCCTGACCAGGGGACTGAACGAGACCTCGTCGAGAAAGGAATGACCGGGACCCTCTCCCCTGCGGACTGACAGAGACCCTAACCATAATTTGGACGCAAGGGGGCCACTTGAATTTTCTGTGTTTATTACCTGGCGTTTAATTCTGTATCTGGGCCCTTGTTTTGTTATCTCGGGTAAATAAGTTGCAGATTGGATAGTCTGGATTTTGTTCTCATTGGAACAGAGGAGGTTGAGAGGAGACCTCATTGAAACATAGAAACATAGAAATTAGTTGCAGCAGCAGGGCATTCGGCACTTCGAACCTGCAGCGCCATCCAATAAGGTCATAGCTGATCATTCAACTTCAGATCCCCTTTACTGCTTCTCTCAATACCCCTTAATGCCTTTGAGCGTAAGGGCCATATCTAACTCCCTTTTTAATATATCTAACGAACTGGCCTCAGAAACATTCTGCAGTAGAGAAATCCACACGTTAAATACTCTCTGAATGAAGAAGTTTCTCCTCATCTGGTCCTAAATTGCTTACACCTCATTCTTAGACTGTGACCCCTGGTTCTGGAACTCCTCAGCAACGGAAACATTCTTCCTGCCTCTAACCTCTCCAATCCCGTCAGAATGTTATATGTTTCTATCAGACCTCCTCTCATTCTTCTAAACGCCAATGGATACAAGCACAGTTGATCCAGTCTCTCCTCGTATGTCAGTCCAGCGATCCCAGAAACAACCTTCCGAAGCTTCGCTGTACTACCTCAATAGCAAGAACATCCTTCCTCAGATTAGCAGACCAAAGCTGAACACAATATTCCAGCTTTGGCCTTACCAACGCTCTGTACAACTGCAGGAAGACCTCCCTGCTTTATGCTGAAATCCTCGAGCCATGAATGCCAACATGCCATTTGCCTTCTTCACTGCCTGCTGCATCTGCATGCAAAACTGTGTGTACAGCTGTACAAAATATTGACCGGCATGCACACAGTGGAGAGTAAGGGCCAATTTCCATTGGTGGAGTGACCAGTAAGAATGGGCATAGTTTTAAGGTGGTTATTGGAAAGTTTAGAGGGGTTTTGCGAGTTATTTCTTTATGATCAGAGTTGAGCGAATCTGGAACTCACTTTCTGAAAGAGCTGTTGATGCAGAAATCCTCACGATATTTAAGGCATGGTTGGATGGGAATTGCAGGGTTACAGACGTGGAGCAGGTTTGTGAGATTAGGCTGGATATCCACTTGTTGGCCAGTGAAGGTAGGATGGTAAGTACTGCAGGGAATGGAATACGGCCACGATGATATCTTGGACTAGTTTCCATCGCCTGAATGGGTTCGACAGGAATTTTCCCAGACTACTTTCCGGTAAATTTGACTGTGGGTTTTTATCATATTTTTGCCTCTCCCTGGAGATCACATGGCTCCGGTTGGGGTGGAGTGCAGAATCATTCGGTGTAAGGGGTGTTGCAGTTGTGTGGGGTGACTGGTTGGGCAGGGTGCTCGTTACCTTTCCGCCAGTGTTCATTGTTCACAGGTTTATATGTAACATTCAGGGCCACTGACCGAGGGCCGGCTGGCTGTTTGACGGGCAGCGCGGATACGATGGGCCGAACTGGCCTCCTTTTGCTCTGCAAGTTTCGAGGTATCTATGTTTCTATTCGATTGCGGCCCTTATTTTTTACAGAGGTTAACGCCGGGTTTAAGTTGCCCGGCTGCAATGCTACAAACACATGTTAACTCTCTGTCTGCTGAACAGGAGCTGAGAGGAGAGGAAGGTTGGAAAGGCGAGGCGTGGATGGAGAGTAAAATATAAAGCTCCTGTTTGCAAGTGAGGCGACAATTTGGAGGGGACATGGAGGGCATTTGAGGGGGTTTTATGGATTAATTTGCGAGATAATATATCGAGTGGTAGGAGGGTGCGGAACCAAAGGAAACAGCTTTGCAATACTTTGCAAAACAACCTGAGCAGAGATGATGACGATTTGGTTTATGCATTGTGTTGTTATGCTCTCTCCACTTGTTAAGAAATAGTTTGCAGGGCTACGGGCAGAGCGAGGCACTGATGGGATCCCTCGATCAAGCAGAAAGAGGACGGGTCGAATGGACTGTATGATTCTCTGATTTGTTGCAGGTTTATGGGGCTATTTCCCTGTAATCTGTGGGATGGTATTTTCAGAGTCACAGCTCTGCTCCTCGGTTCTCACTCAGTCTCACCATCGTGTGTAAATTGCTTATCCATCCTGAGAGTCGGACTAACAGGACAGTTCGTGTCGATAGGTCATTTGGAGAAGGAACCTTTAATTAATACATTCAAAAAATGAAACCAGTTGTGATGAAAATACCAAGGAGATCAGCCTCGAACTGCAGTAAGCGGTAGAGATTTATTAACACAACACTGGGACAACAACAACTTGCATTTATATAGCGGCTTTAATGTATTGAAAAACACAAGGCCAAATTTGACACTGAGCCACGTAAAAAGATGTTAGGACAGATTATCATAAATTCAGTGAAAGCGGGAAGTTTAAGTCGCGTTTGAACGAGCAGGAGCGAGGTGGAGCTACGAAGAAGTTTCAGGAGGGAATTCAGAGTTTTGGACCTTGGCAACTGAAGTCATGGGCGCCAAAGTGATGAAAATCAAGAACGCCCAACAGCTTAAAGCAGTGGAGAGATCGCGGACGGTTTTAGGGAAACTTCTTACAGAGCCTGACCCCTCATTGGGACAGACACACACTGTACACAGGGACACTTTTTACAGAGTCTGACTCCCCACTGGGAGACACACTGTGTACAGGGACACTTGGTATACCGTGTGTTTCCTCACTGGGAGAAACACACTGTACACAGGGACACTTGTAACAGAGTCTAACTCCTCACTGTGAGTGACACGCATTATACACAGGGACACTTGTTACAGAGTCTGACTCCTCACTGGGAGTGACACAGACTGTACACAGGGACAGTTGTTGCACATTCTGAAATCTCACTGGGAGAGCCACACACGATACACAGGGACACTTGTTACATTGTCTGAGCTTGACGTTCCATTATTTTGGCGTGCATAACTCCCACTTATCGTCAATTTTAACGCTGAAATGACATGTAACGCCCATATGTCTCCCATTGTCCCCCAAAATATAAACAGATGACAATTTTATGGAAATATATCGCCGAGCGTTAATATCCCCATGTGCGAAACGGCGACGAAAAATATTACTGTCCGCTTACAATTTTGGGGCGGCGTCATCAGATCGTGCGAAATTAACACCCATAATATTGCCCTGCGTTACTTTTGATGTGTTATTAACATCGAGATTCAATAATACCTCATGCCCACATTCTTTCTCGTAAAAATCAAATTTGATGAATGCAAAGACCAGGACATCGGCCAGCTTCATTTTCCCGACCTCAAAAAGATCTCTCCCACAATATTGCTCGCCCGAACAGCGCTCTTGAAAAGTGGAACTGTTCTCACCAAATCACAGTGGTGTGGACGCCACATTTTCATCTCGCACGTCGCTTCATTGAAAAGGCTGCTTCAACTTCGCTGGGAGTTCGGGTTGAGTCTGGAATTATAATCAAGTGAAATAACCACCTGAACGACATTTCTTCACCCAGTGTACGATTGTGTCAAATTTTTCGTGGCTTTTAGCGCTGTAATTATTTTCTTCTGACCAATCGGCATTATACTTTTATTTCAATGGGGCCATCCATTACGAAGCCAGATTTGGTAACTACGTAGATGCTGCAGAGTCAAAATGGCAGAAGGTCTGATGCATAGAATTATGTGTCCAATTGACAACGTGTCTGACTCAAGATGTGGTCCAGAACATACACACCCCGCCCTTTCATGGAGAAGCGCAGTGAGCTCAACGTTCGAAGAACACCTCCCTTTGCATACTGTGTTTCCACAAAGTGCTGATCGCAGGAATCTTGCAGCTCATCAGGCCACATCTGCAGCCTGGTAGCAATTTCAGGACATCAGTGAACTTCGCCATAAATATCACCGCCGTGCTCCCGTTCTATGCCTCCGGTTCCTTTTAAACCTCTGCGGTCGACAGTTGCCCTCTGTCCCACCATTGCTGCGTTAGACAGGTGACGCATGCCCTCTATGGGCGTGGAATGGCCTTTCTCAGTTTCCCGGCTCGCAATGCAACAAACACATTTTAACTCGATGTGTGCTGAACAGTGGCTGGGAGGAAATTAAGGAGGGAATGCTGAACTCGTAGATGGACAGCTCAACATAATGCTCGTGCTTCAGAGCGAGGCAACAATTTGGAGCGGACATGGAGGTTATTTTACTGGGTTTGACAGAGTAATTTTGGAAATACTATTTCCAGTAGCAGGAGCGTCGGGAACCAAAGGAGACAGGTTTCTAATAATTGGCAAACAACCAGTGCAGCGATGTGGAGGAGTTGTTTCATGCAGTGCGTTGGTATGCACTGTACACTTAAAAAAATCAGTTTGCAGGGCTACGGGGAGAGAAAGGCAGTCAATGGATCGCACTTTCAGGCACTGGCAGGATGGACCGAATGTCCTGTATGATGCTACGATTTGTTGCAGGTTTATAGAGCAATTTCCCATTAACCTGTGAAGCAGTATGTTGAGAGTCCCAGCTGCACACTTCTTTTGCCACTCAGTCTCACCTTCGTGTGCAAATTGCTTATCCAACTCCGAGTATGGCCCATAGGCGGACAGGTCGAGTTTATGAAGTCAGTTAGAGAAGGAACTTTTATTTAATATCTTCAAACAATGATGCCATTTTTGCTGAAAATAATGAGGAGACCAGCCGTGAGCTGCAGTAAGCAGTAGAGTTTGATTGACACTACACCGAGACAACAACAACTTGAATTTATAAAGTGGCTTTAATGTAATGAAACGTCACAAGGCAAAATGTGATACTGAGCCCAATAAAGAGATGCTAGGACAGATTATGATAATCTTAGTGAAAGCGGGAGATTTCCGAAGCGATTGGACGAGGAGGAGCGAGGCGGAGCTACGAAGTGTAGTTAATTCCAGAGTATAGGGCCTTGGCAGCTGATGTCATGGGCGCCAATGTGTTGAACATCGAGGATGCCCAACAGCTCATAGGAGTGGAGAGATCTCGGACGGTCGGAGGGACACTTGTTACTGAGTCTGCAACCTCACTGGGAGCAACACGCACTGTCCAAAGTGACACTTGTTACAAGTCTGGCTCTTCACTGGGAGAGACACATACTGTACAAAGGGACACTTGTTACAGAGTCAGACTCCTCACTGTGAGAGACACACACTGTACACATGGACATTGTGATAGAGTCAGACTCCTCACTGGGAGAGGCACCACTTGATCACAGGTACAATTGTTAGAGTCTGAATCCTCACTGGGAGAGACACACACTGTACACAGGGACATATGTTACATATTCTTACTCCTCACTGGGAGAGACACACACTGTACATAGAAACATAGAAACATAATAAATAGGTGCAGGAGTAGCACATTGGGCCCTTCGAGCCCGCGCCACTATTCAATAAGTTCATGGCTGAACATTCACATGATTATTACTTTATTGCTTTCTCTCCATACCCCTGGATCCCTTTAGCCGCAAGGGCCATATCTAACTCCCTCTTGAATATATCGAATAAACTGACATCAACTACTCTCTGTGGTAGGCAATTCCATAGATTCACAATTCTCTGAGTGAAGATGTTTCTCCTCATCACATTCCTAAATGGCTTACCCGTTATCCTAAGACTATGGCCCCTCGTTCTGGACTTCCCCAACACCAGTAAAAATTATTCCAGCATCTAACCTCTGCAGTCCCATCAGAATTATTATGTTTCTATGCGATCCCCTCTCATCCTTCTAAACACCAGTGAATATAGTCACAGTCGATCCAGTCTCTCCTCATATGTCAGTCCTGCCATCCCGGGAAACAGTCTGGTAAACCTTCGCTGCACTCCCTCAATAGCATTAACGTCCTTTCTCATATTTGGAGACCAAAACTATGGCCCTGTACAATTGCAGTAACACCTTCCTGCTACTATTCTCAATTCCCCTAGCTATGACGGCCAACATACACTTTGTCTTCTTCAACGCCTGCTGTACATGCATGCCAACTTTCAATGACGGGTGTATTATGACACCCAGGTCTCGTTGCCCCTTTTCGGGATCATCCGCTTTTCAGATAATATTCTGCTTTCGTGTTTTTGTCACCAAACTTGGATAACCTCACATTTATCCACATTAAATTGCATCCGCCATGCATTTGCCCGGTCAACTAACCTGTCCAATCAGCCTGCAACCGCTTAGCGTCTTCTTCACAGCTCACACCGCAACCCAGCTTAGTGTGATCTTCAAACTTGGAGATATTACACTCAATTCCTTCATCTAAATCATTGATGTATATTGTAAATAGCTTTGTTCTCAGAACTGAGCCCTCCGGCACCGGACTATTCAATGCCTGACATTCTGAAAAGTACCTGTTTATTGAGAATCTTTGATTCCTGTCTAACAACCAGTTCTCTATCCACGTCAGTACATTACCCCCAATACCATGTGCTTTAATTTTGCACATCAATCTCTTGTGTGGGGCCTTGTCAAAAGCCTCTTGAAAGCGCAAATACACCACATCCACTGGTTCTATCTGTTACATCAGCAAAAAACGCTAGAAGATTTATCAAGCTTGACTTCCCTTAGATAAATCCATGCTGACTTGGACCGATCTGGTCACTGCTTTCCAAATGCACTGTTATTTCATCTTTAATAATTGATTCCAACATTTTCCCCACTGCTGATCTCAGGCTTACCAGTCAAAAATTAGCTGTTTTCTCTCTTCCTCCTTTCTTAAAAATGGTGTTACATTAGTTCACATCCAGTCAATAGGAACTGAGCAGAACAGATAGACGTTTGGAAAATGATCACCAATGCATCCACTATTCTTCGGGCCACTTCCTTAAGTACTCTGAGCTGCAGACTATCAGGCCTCGGGGATTTATCGGCCATCAATTCCATCAATTCCTGAAACACAATTTCCAGCCTAATAAGGATTTCATTCAGTTCCTCTTTCGAAATAGACACTCGGTCCCCCAGTATTTCGGGACTTTTTTTTTAATCTTCCTTCGTAAAGACAGAACCGAAGGACTTGTTCAACTGGGCCGCCATTTCTTTTTTCCCAATTATAAATTCACCTGCAACTGACTGTAATGGACCTACGTTTGTCTTTACTAATGTTTTTCTCATCACATATCTAAGGAGGATTTTGAAGTCAGTATTTATGTTCACAGCAAGCTTCCTCTCATACTTTATTTCTCCCCTCTTAACTAAAGCCTTTGTCCTCCTCTGCTCGAATAGACTGGCGAATGATACTTAATGCGTTGACTGTTGATAGGTAATGGAAAACATTTAAATATCACTTGGCTGAACTTCAACATTGGTACATCCATGGCTGGAGTAATAGTAAAACTGGAATATGGCTCAACCATGGCTAACAAGGAAATATAATCATAGTTTTAAATCCAAAGAAGAGGAATATAAACGGGGAAGAAAAAGCACCAAACCTGAGGACTGGGAGAAATTTATTCGCCAGTCTATTCTCGCCAATTCACATCACATACCATCGAAGTTACCTTGTCTTAAGTTCAGGACCCTAGTTTCAGAATTAAATGCTTCATTCTCCATCTTAATAAAGAATTCTAACATATTATGGTCACTCTTCCCAATGGGGCCTCGCACAACAAAATTGCTAATTATTCATTTCTCCTTACACATCACCCAGTCTAGGATGGCCAGCAATCTAGTTGGTTCCTCGACAAATTGTTCTGCAAAACATTCCCTATTACACTCCAGCAAATCCTCCCCCATGGCATTGCTAAGAGTTTGTGGATTATATATAGAGTAAAGTCGCACATGATAACTGCTGTGCCTTTTTCGCACGCATCCCTAATTTCTGGTTGGATGCTGTCCGCAAAATCGCGACTATTGATTGGTGGCCTGTATACAATGCCCACTAGCGTTGTCTGCCATCTGGTATTCCGTAGCTCAACCCATACCGATTACACATCATTCAAGCGAATGTCCTTCCTTACAATTGCGGTAATTTCCTCTATTACCAGCAACACCACCCCACCTCCTTTTACTTTTTGTCTATCCTTACTGAATCTTGAATACTCCTGGATGTTGAGTTCCCAGACTTGGTCAACTTGCAGCCATGAGTCCGCGATGCCAATTACATCATATCCGTTCACAGCTATCTGTGCAGTTAATGTGTCCACATTATTCTGAATACTCCTCATATTGAGGCAGTTCTCTCACCCTCTTCAAAATGTCCTGCAGCCGCTCCGAGACATCCTTCACCCAAGCACCAAGGAGGCAACATAGCATCCTGGAGTACTGACTGCGGCCGCAGAAACGTCTATCTACTCCACTTACAATAGAATCCCCTACCTATATAGATCTCCCACTCTTTTTCCTCACTCCTGTGCAGCAGAGCCACCCACGATGCTATGAACCTGGCTGCAGCTGCTCTCCCCCGAAGAGTCAAACCCCTCAACAGTACCCAAAGCGGTGTATCTGCTTTGCAGGGGGATGACCACAGGCGACCCCTGCACGACCTTCCTTCCACTGCTCTCCTGTTGGTCACCCATCCCCTTTCTAGCTGTGTAACTATTACACTGCGGTGTGTTCAACTCAATCAACGTGTTGTTCACGACATCCTCAGCCTCTTTTTCAATCATGCTGTAGGCCCTCTCTGCCGAAGACAAACTCCTGGAGGCATAGGTGACAGTTTGCAACTTCCCCGCAATGTTAGCTTGTTGTAATACACACCCGATTCTGTATGACGATGAATCACATGATAGCACACGTCTTTTACATGAGTTATACAATACAATCAGCTTGTTGGATCATGAAATGTTTTTGGCTTTCTCAAAAGCAATTACTTGTTTTTTTTTCCCATACCCAGTTCTCACCTTTATGCAAGAAGACATGTAGCGGATGCTCCAGATTAAATCTACCCGCAGCTTCAGTGCCGCAATGCGGTCAGTTAGGTGTTGCGGGGGGATGCACTTCCTGTACATATAGTCGTCAGGGACACTGGGAGCGTCCCTAACTTACCACAAAGCACAGGAGGAGCATGACACATATCCGAACTCTCCTGCCGTGACTTAACATTACGATAACTTAAGCAGGCTACAAAAATGAGAAAGGATACTTACTGATAAGGCAAAAGAAAAAAAAATTACTCATTAATCACCAGACAATCACTTAATCCCTTGGCTGTGATGTCACGCTACGATTTCTTTCGACTTCTGTTTTGCCTTCTCACCCTGCTGCACCCGCACCGACTGGCCTTTTGTAGGCCTGCGGACGCTGCCGCTCTGCCGCATCGACTTCCCCCCGGCTGTTCCCGGCCTTTTGGTCCTTTTGCAATTATCCTGACACTGCTGCTCCGCCTGCTCGACATCCCACTGGCTACAAAGTGACACTTGTTACAGAGTCTGAAACCTCACTGTGAGACACACACTGTACACAGTGACATTTGTTACATAGACTCGACAAGATTTTGCATTATTTTGCAATGCATAACGCCCACTTATCGTCCATTTTAACGTTGAAATGACGTGTAATGGCTCTAAGTTGCCAATTTTGGCACAAAATGTAAAGTAACGGCCATTTGTTGATAACATATCTCCGAGCGATAATTTCCAAATATTCGATACGCTGTGAAAAAATTATTACCAACCACCCACGTTATGGGATGGAATCACCTGAATGGGCGAAATTAGCGCCAATAATTTCGCCTAGCGCTACCTCTGGCATGACATTAACAGTGAGCTTCAATAAACACGCCCGCCCACTTTTTTTGTTTTAAACATCAATTTTGACGAAAGTATTGCCCAGGACGTAGCCCAGCTTCATTTTCACTACCTCAGACAAAACTCGCCCAAAATATTGCTCGCGCAAAACAGGGCACTGAAAAAGTGGAAGTGTTCTGACCAAATACAGTGGTGCGGACGGCACTTTTTCATCTCACATGGCGCTTCATTGAAAAGGCTGCTTCAACGTCGCTGGCAGTTTGGATTGAAGCTGGAGTTATTCTCAGGTGCAGTCACCATCTGGATGACATTGTTCGCACCGTGCACGATTGGGTCAAACTGTGGTTGGCTTTTAGACCAGAAATTAATTTCTTCTGACCAATCGGCATTACACTTTTATTTCAATGCGGCCAGCCATTTACGTTCTGTTAACTACGCACATGCTGCAGAGTGCAAACGGCACTACGTCTGTTGCACAGAATGTTGTGCCCAATGTACGATATGCCAGATTCAATAGTAGGTCCAGATGGCACACGCGCCATCCTTACATCCAGAAGCGCTGTTACATCATGGTTCCAAGGACAACTGCCTTCACAGACTGTGCTTCCACAAAGTGGTGCTCACAGAAATCTGGCAGCTCACCAGGCCACATCTGCAGCCTGCCAGCACCTTCAGGACGTCATGACCATCTACGTCAAGTTCACCGCTGCCGTGTTGTTTTACGCGTCCGATATCTTTTAGGCCTCCCTGGTCGACATTTGTCCTTTGTCTCACCATGCCACATAATGCTGCGTTGGACAGTTCAAGGAGGCCGCCTACCTATGTAGAATTGAATCAATCACCCTCCCGTTGACCACGGAGACCCAGACAAACATCGCTGCAGAAATACACAGCATTGCTAAGTTCCCAAAGATGCAGGGCGCAATGCGGACGCCTTCTCAAGACTCACAGCTTTTTCGGAAATGAAAATAGATTTCACTCCCTCAAGTTCCAACCAGTTGACGTACACAAACAGTTCATTATTGTGGTGCATGTCAAATATCCGGGGCAGCTTCGAGGAGTCTCAAATCCTACGTGAGAGCGCTGGTACTGAGATGTTCACACGTAATCCACAAGTCCAATGTTGGACGCTTGATGTCAAACGGTGTGTACTTGCGAACTGGCTGATGACACCCTGCGTGACACCCACAAGAGACAGAGAAGCGGTAAAATGACAGGCACAGAGACACGCACAATGTGGTCCAGAAAACAATTTGTGTGCTCAAGCAGCGGCTTATATGAGTGCACCACCAGGAGGGGAGCTGCACGACAACCCTGATCAGGTAGTTAAAGTTGCAGTCGGAATGCTGCACAACCTGGCGATCAGGAGGGTGCAAGGATTGCAAGATGTGACTTATGGTGCATGTGAGGAGAGAGATGAAGAGGAGGTCGAGGGGCTGGACGCTGACCTCGGGCCAGACACTCAGGCTAACTATTAAACCATGCACGCCGCTCCCTTCAGAACGCACGAAAGGGCGCGTGGTGAGTACATAGCTGCAGGACTGTTGACGTCAGCAACTCATAATTGCCTGAAAGAACGTTGCGGTGATTGACAAAGCTGACACACTGCTGTGTATGTGTGCATCTCAGACATCATTGCTGGGCATCAAGTTGGTGCTGGTTAAAATTTAGGATAATTGGAGTTAAGTTTATTCGTAACCTTTAGTGCAAAGTAATCACCAGTGTTTAATGATGCAGCTCTCTGAGGCAATGCACAACAAGGTTATGTTCAATATGGAAGACATTTAACACAAGCATTGTTGTGAAATTATATGTATCATTGGCAACAACTGATGAACCCACCCTGATGGGGATATAACAGACCCATCACCTGCAACTCCCTTTGCTTCCACCCTCCTCTTCTCAGAATCAGGGGAAGTCATAACGGGGAACAAAGAAATGGCAGACCGATTGAACAAGTACTTTGGTTCGGTATTCACTAAGGAGGACACAAACAAACTTTCGGATATAAAATGGGTCAGAGGGTCCAGTCAGAAGGATGAACTGAGGGAAATCCTTATTAGTCGGGAAATTGTGTTTGGGAAATTGATGGGATTGAAGGCCGATAGATCCCTAGGCCCTGATGTTCTGCATCCCAGAGTAGTTCGGAGTTGGCTTTGGAAATAGCGGATGCATTGACAGTCATTTTCCAACATTCCATAGACTGTGGATCAGTTCCTATGGAGTGGAGGGTAGCCACTGTAACACCACTTTTTATAAAAGGAAGGAGAGAGAAAACAGGTAATTATAGACCGGTCTGCTTGATATCGGTGGTGGGTAAAATGATGGAATCAATTACTATGGATGTCATATCAGCGTATTTCGAAAGAGGTGACATGATGTGCCGAATTCAGCATGGATTGTGAAAGGGAAATCATGCTTATCAAAACTTCTTGATTTTTTTGAGGATTTTCCCAGTAGAGTGGACAAGAGTATACCAGTTGAGGTGGTGTGTCTGGAATTTCAGAAGGCTTTCGACAAGGTCCCATACAAGAAGTTAATGTGCAACGTCGAAGCACATGGAATTGGGGTAGTGTGCTGGCTTGGATGGAGAACTGGTTGGCGGACAGGAAGCAAAGAGTAGGACTAAAAGGGTACTTTTTAGAATGGCAGGCAGTGGCGAGTGGGGTACCGCAGGGTCCACTGCTGGGGCCCCAGCTGTTTAAACTGTACATCAATGATTTAGACGAGGGGATTAAATGTACTTTCTCCAAATTTGAGGATGAAACTAAGTTGGGTGGCAGTGTGAGCTGCGAGGAGGATGCTATGAGGCTGCAGAGTGACTTGGACATGTTAGATGAGTAGGCAAATTCATGGCAGATGAAGTAGGACGTGGATAAATGTGAGGTTATCCACTTTGATGGGAAAAACAGAGAGACAGACTATTATCTGAATGGTGACAGATTAGGAAAAGGGGAGGTGCAACGAGAGCTGGGTGTCATGGTAGATCAGTCATTGAAGGTTGGCATGCTGGGACAGCAGGCGGTTAAGAAAGCAAATGCTATGTTGGCCTTCATACAGAGGGGATTTGAGTGCAGAGGCAGGGAGGTGTTACTACAGTTGTACAGGGCCTTGGTGAGGGCACACCTGGAGTGTTTTGTACAGTTTTGGTCTCCTAACTTGAGGAAGGACATTCTTGTTATTGAGGGAGTGAAGCGAAGCTTCACCAGACTGATTCCCGGGATGGCGGGACTGACATATGAAGAAAGACTGGATTAACTGGGCTTTTATTCACTGGAGTTCAGAAGAATAAGAGGGGATCTCCAAGAATCGTTTAAAATTCTGACGGGTTTAGACAGGTTAGATGCAGGCAGAATGTTCCCAATGTTGGAGAAGTCCAGAACCAGGGTTCAGAGACTAAGGATAAGGCGTAGGTCATTTAGGACCGAGATGAGGAGAAACACCTTCACCCAGAGACTGGCAAACCTGTGGAAATCTGTACCACAGAAGGTTATTGAGGCCAATTCACCAAATATATTAAAAAATGAGTTAGATGTAGTCCTTACTACTCGTGGAAAATCAACGGAAATGGCGAGAATGCAGGAATGGGGTAGTGAAGTTGCATGTTCAGCGATGAAGTCATTGAATGGTGGTGCAGGCTCGAAGGGTCGAATGACCAATTCCTGCATCTAATTTCTATGTTTCAAGTTTCTCCCCATCTCTACCCCTTTCCCTCCTAGCTCCAAGCCGCCTTGTCGAGGAGCACCTTCGGCGATGCCTCATTTGGAGGGATGAAGGAAGAGCCGATGATTACAAGTGTACAGGAGCAGAGGGTAACGATGTGGGAACATTCTGGTATCCAGAAGCAGGATCTTTCTGCTGACGTTCATGTGTCATTGGGACTGGGAGGGGTACCGAAAGTTGGGGTTGAGTGTTGAGCTCCGGGACCAGTGTGAGGACTGTGCCAGCAATGTTCCTGGCTATCGTCTCCAGGGCCTCGGCCATCCATGGAACGTACTCATTGATGGTGCTGGAGACTCTGGCCAGCTGTTGGGATATGCCTCCAATGCATCTTAGAGCTGGTCACCGATGTCTACAGTCATCCTGGACAACTGTACCATCTTTCCGCTCTCATCTGATGGTCATGGACGAGAACTGCAACGTGTACGAAAGCTGGGCGCAGTCGCTGCCTGCCTGCGGACAAACGGGGTGCATTGTAGCGACGTTGTTTGTGTCCGGTACCTCCACACTGGAGCTGGGAGTTGTTGGAGGAACACCAGATGTCCTTGGAGGAGAATGTCTTGTCGATCATGGCGATACAGGTTCCTGGAAGTGCAAACTCCCATCCATCCACACGAGACCATGCGGATAGACTGGCGAGAATCGGTCATCCTCCAAACAAGATGCAGGTTCATCCACCGAGTGAGGGCCCACGTACACAGCTTCTGGCATCTGTGGGATTGCCCATCAACAGTTTGCATTGCAACGATTCTCACTCGGCCTGCATTATTTGTGGGATGATGTTAGAAACCAACGCTCATATATTATTGCTCGGATATGAGTGCGTGTGTCATCAATTCAATTTAGATCATGCAATGGTGTATTCTTGGCTCACGTCCCATCACTTCAGGCTCTGCAGATGCCTGCATTGCTCTCCGGCTGTTCCTCCCCACTACGTGTCAGTGATGTCGCTGGTGACTGGTGGCCCCCCCTATCAGTTGGCCGCTCCTCGGACTTCATCATCGATAGCTTCTTCTGTAACATGCAACAGAACAACATGTCAGGAGGTCGTTGCGTGCTACATTTCCTCATCTCCCAGCTCACTGCCCTCACCAACGTGAGTTTCCACAGCATGCTGGCTTGACTCCTCCACTCAGCCATAACCTTGCTGAGTGGCAGAGCAGGCTCGAGGGGCTAGATGGCCTCATCCTGTTACTAATTCTTATTCTCTTATGTTCTCCCTCCATTATCTACGCGGAATTCTTGCAAAGATCTGGCCGGTAACGGCTAACTCTTTTGCCCAATGTGCTTTAAAGCACGAATATCTCCCTCCTTCCTCCCAAAGCCATGACACCCCACCCAAACACGCCTCCACTCAATCGCAACACGCTGACTGTTTAGGTCCTCTTCTGCGCAAGTCATAATGAGCACTGAGCTCCTGAATCATGGGAATCGAGAGTTGCCATGCAAGTGCTGAGGATGGCGAAAGTCTACAGCAGAAGATTGGAGAGATTTAACGTTAACGCTCATATGGTATCATTCACGGTAACGCCTGTTTTCAAAAAAGCAGACGGTTAAAAACATTTTGTGCATCTTAAATGCCCTTTTTACCACTGAATTAACGTATAAAGCCCAGATTTCGCCCATTGGAATGAAATGGAAACTGAGGTAGCATTTTTCAAAACCTTATCGCCGAGCGTTGCGTTACTTTAGCCATGTGCTTAACGCCGGGACAAAATATTACAGCCTTCCTACTTTGTTATGACAGATTGGGCAAAATCAAAGCCCATAATATCGCCCGAGCGTTACTTTCCACAACAATTTAACGCTCAGGTTCACTATTAAAGCCGGGCCACTTTTGTAGTTCATAAAGAACACATTTGGGGAAAGTAACGGCCAGGAGATCGACGGCTTTCAGTTTCCCCCACCTCGCACACATCCTGCTCACAACATCGCTTGCCCAAAAAAACGCCCACAAAGGGAGTAACATTTCTGAACCAACGCCAACGTTGTGTCTGGCGTTTTTACAATCACAGCTCTTCCATTCAAAAGGCTGCCTGAACTTCAGCGGAGTTTGCTTTGACTCTGGAGTTCTACTCAGTTGACGTGAACATCGCAACAGACATATTTTCAGAGTCTGGACTGCTGGGGGTTACGTTTACTCAGCAGTGTTTAACGGTGAAGCTATGTGAGGCAAAGTGCTTCAAGGTTACGTGCAAGAAAATAGATTGTGTAACAACACTGGTCTGAAATCATAATTATCACTTGCAATAACACCCAACCACAGCCCAGAATCCACTTGATCCACGATTAACAGCAAACAAATTATCAACCTCTCTTGCAACACAGAATATAAAGGGAAATCCGGAGGGGGGTCACCAGCCCCCATACAATACATCAAATTGCATGCAACCAGATGCAGATATAATACAGCCATCACCAGCTGAAATGCAGCTTACTTTCCTCCCCCCCCTAAGAACCTTGATCTCACGAAGTCGAGCCCTTCCCTTCCTCGCTCCACGATGGGTGACCGAGGAGCTCCTCCGGCGGTTCCTCATTGGGGGGATGAAGACACATGCAGTCCTTGCACGGGTCCGGGAATGGGGGCGTGCCGAAGGGCAACATTCTCTGATGCAGAAGCAGCATCTTGGTCCTGGCTCTATCCGTCATTTGCAGTGAGGATGCAGAAACTAGGGGTGGAGACAGAGAAAGCGAGAGAGAGAGAGACAGAGAGAGAGAGAGAGAGAGAGAGAGAGAGAGGGAAAGAGAGAGAGGCAGAGAGAGAGAGAGAAATAGAGAGGGAGAAGGCAAGAAAAAGGAAAGAAGGCGAGAGAGAGACCGAAAGAGAAGGCGGGAGAGAATGAGAGAGGGAGAAGGTGAGAGAGAGCGAGAAAGAGAAGGCGAGAGAGAGAGAGAGAGAGAGAGAGAGAGAGAGCAGGTGAGAGAGAGCGAGAGAGAGAGAAGGCGAGAGAGATGTACCTGGCTATCGCATCCTGGATCTCCGCCTTCTGAGTTGGTCATTGTTGCCAGCTGTCGGGACATCACTCCCAATGCTTCGATGAGCTGATCACCAATGTCTACAGTCCTCCTGGATAACTGTACCTTCTCGTCACTGTCAGTTGGTACTCGTGGGACAGACTTGGCGCGTCCACGAGGCCTCCGCAATGTCGGTGCCGTCCTGGGGACAAATGGGGCACCTTGCGGTGAGGAGTTTGGGCAAGGTATCTTCAGAGTGGAGGCGGGCAGGACGTGAGGACCATTAGCTGGCTATGTGGGGGATTGGCTTCTGGCCCGTGGCGATGCATGTTCCTTGATATGTGCCCTCTTCTCCATGGAGAACAGATTCAGCGGATTGACGGGTGACAATATCCTCGGCACCAGATATATTCGAATTGTCCTAAGACTCATGCCCCTCCTGGGGCCGCGTTGCTGGCTAAGCTGGAATTCACAAATGAGTTTCGGAGAGGAGAAAGGGGGTGCTCGGCTCACAACATGATTCCAGTGCTACACACAGCGTATACACGTCAAAAACACCACCGCACTCAAAGTCATCACGGGCATCGCATTTCATGACCACCAACACTTTGGCATTGCAATAATCTTCTTTCGTCCATCATTATTTCGATGAAAATTTGAGAAACAATTTTTCACATGTGATTGTCCGGATATGAGTGGGTTTGGCTTCCATTGAATTCACGTCACGCAATGTCGAAAGCTTTTCTAACTTCAGGGTCAGCAAATGCATCTGTGGCTGTTTGTGGGTGCTTTCGCACGAGTACGAGCACATGCCTCTCCATCTCAGTGACGTCCCTGGCGGCTGGTGGCCCCCCACACCCGTTAACCTCGGCACGGACCTCACCAACGAGAGCCTCTTCAGTAAAGGTTGACTGGACGACAAAGCAAGAGAACATTGCGTGATATCATTGATAAGTCATGTAACAGAGACTGATACAACACATAACCAATCAGGATTATTTTGATAATTATCATTCACTACCTGATGAATCACACCGTGACCGCAGGCTTTGAGGAAAACATTCCCGGAAAAGTGAAAGGATTTATGTGATAGAAACATTGAAACATAGAAACACAGAAACATAGAAAATAGGTGCAGGAGGAGGCCACTCAGCCCTCGAGCCTGCACTGCCATTCAGTCAGTTCATGGCTGAACATGCAACTTCAGTACCCCATTCCTGCTTTCTCGCCATACCCCTTATCCCCCTAGTAGTCAGGTCTATATCTAACTCCTTTTTCAATATATTTCATGAATTGTCCTCAACAACTTTCTGTTGTAGAAAATTCCATAGGTTCACCGCTCTCTGGGTAAAGAAGTTTTTCCTCATCTAGGGACGAAATGGCTTACCCCTTATCCTTAGACTGTGACCCTTGGTTCTGGACTTCCCCAACATCGGGAACATTCTTTCTGCATCTAACCTGTCCAATCCCGTCAGAATTTGAAACATTTCTACGTGATCCCCTCTCATTCTTCTGAACTCCAGTGAATACAAGCCCAGTTGATCGGTCAATCCCGCTATCCCGGGAATCAGTCTGGTGCACCTTCAGTGCACTCCCTCAACAGCAAAAATGTCCTTCCTCAAGTTAGGTGACCAGAACTGTACACAATACTCGGGGTGAGGCCTCATCGAGGCCCTTTACAACTGTAGAAACACCTCCCTGCTCCTGCACACAAATCCCCTCGCATTGAAGGCCAACCTGCCATTTGCTTTCTTCACCGCCTGCTGTACCTACATGCCAAGCTTCAATGACTGATATACCATGACACCCAGGTCTCGTTGCACCTCCCCTTTTCCTAATCTGTCACCATTCAGATAATAGTCTGTCTCTCTGTTTTTACCACCAAAGTGGATAACCTCACATTTATCCACATTAAACGTCATCTGCCATGCATTTGCCCACTCACCTAAACTATCCAAGTCACTCTGCAGGCTCGTCGCATCCTCCTCGCCTGATGAGTGTGACTCCTGGCTGTTACAAATCCAATTATATAAATGCATAATTAAATCTAATTCAATTTGCAATTTAATCTTGTACATCCCACGAGGTCGTTCCATCGTTTGTGGCAATGGTTGCGCTCACAAACCTTGTTGGTTGCCAGTGACACCAACTGTGCTATTTAATCCATATCCTTTGGGGGGGGGCTTCCCATTCCCACCCTGAGTCAAATCACCCCAGCTTAACTGGACCTCCTGCAGAAGCGAGGCATTTGCCTCGTCCAGAACCACCTGGCTCTTTTGCGCCTCCAATGTGTTCCTCTCCAAACTCACTGCTCTCTCGAGCATCAGAGTCCAAAGCGTGCTGTGATACATCCTCCTGGCTCTCCATTGTAGGCCAATTTGAGACAAAAATGTTAATGCAAATATTTCTATCCCTTCTTGCTGTGAAGCTCCAAACTCTCCCTCCCTCCTCCCAAAGTAGTCACATACACACAGACACGCCTTCAGTCCCTCAGAGCACCTTGTCTCCCGAACTCCTCTTCTGTTCATGTCACGATTACCATTGACTGACACAACCGCAGGAACCGAGCGTTGCCATGCCGTTGCGAAGGACGGCCAATCTTTATGCAGAAGGACAAAAACATTTGAATTTGCCGGCTGTCACGCACATTTTCTAAAATGGAAACTAGGTTTTTTTGAGAATGGACGAGAAGCCGGCGATCTGAAAACACTTTGTTAATGCCCACGCCTGCAATAACGCACATTTTTGGGTGTTAAGCACAAAAGTGGAGATTCTTAGGACATTGAGAATCGGCGAGTATCCCGCGATCTGAAAACACTTTGTCAACGCCCACGTTGGAAATAATGCCCATTTTGGGTGTTAAGCACAAATGGAGTAATAAGGACTTTGAGAAGAGGCGAGTATCCCACCATCTGAAAACACGCTGTTAACGCCCACGCCGGAAATTACGCCTATTTACGCCTACCGAAAGGATCGCACACATGATTCGGGTTGTTCCATAGGGAAATGAGCAGAAAGATAAGGAATAATAATCACATGAACTTTAAACGACTGCGATATTAATTGGACAGAAGTGGTAGGGAAGAGGATGAGGGAATGGAGTTCCCACGATGCGTACATGAATCCTTTCAAACCCAATCGATAAGGAGACCAAAAAGGAAGGGTTCGCTATTGGACGTCGTAATACAGAATAAAGCAGAGCAGATACTATAAGTAAAAGTTGGGATACATCTATCCAATAATAAAATAATATGCTGTCAGCTGATCATTGAAATGGACATAAGTATGACGAAGACCACTTTAATTGACTGGAGAAAAGTTGGTTTAGCCAATAGAACATGCGGAAATAAAATGACCAACAATATTGGAAAAACAAGACAAAAATAGCAAAGGGAAACATTTGAAACGGTGTGCAGCAGATTTCGGGAAAATAGATATTCTGCTAAAAATAAGAACAAACTGAACACTAATGATGAATAAAGATATACAGAAAAAAATTAGGTTAAGTGTAGATGCACGCACTAATTCCATGGACAGCATAGTCAGCATGATCAGCGAGAATATGGAGAGAGTAGGAATGAAGTCAAAAACTTTTAGAAAGGCAGAGAGCAACTGTGACCTTAAATTATCAAGGAACAAAGAAGAAAATAGTCAAATGTTTTACAGGTACATCAATTAAAAAGGAAGGCTGGAATGGGAAAACGACCAGAGAGGACTCGACAGCATAATACCACAGGCAGCGAAAGAGAGATGGCAGAAATATAAAGTACTTGCTTTGCTTCGTTATTTATCAGGGCAACAGAGCAGGTGAACATGATATTAGACGATGAGATTAACAAGGAGTTAATTGCATTTAAATTAAAAAGTGAAGAGCTATTAAATAAACAAAGCAAACTCAAATAGAATAAAACCCGGACGGATTACATCTGCACAATTTAAACCAATTTAAAGTAGAGATCGCCGAGGCACTATTACATACATTTCGTTATGATGTGATTGGGGTTACAGAGACGTGGCTACAGGATGATCTGGGCTGGGAACTCAACATCCAGGGGTATTCAACATTCAGGAAGGATAGAATCAAAGGAAAAGGAGGTGGGTTAGCATTGCTGGTTAAGGAGGAGATTAATGCAATAGTTAGAAAGGACATTAGCTTGGATGATGTGGAATCTATATGGGTAGAGCTACAGAACACCAAAGGGCAAAAAACGTTAGTGGGATTTGTGTACAGGCCTCCAAACAGTAGTAGTGATGTTGGGGAGGGCATCAGACAGGAAATTAGGGGCACATGCAATAAAGTGCAGCAGTTATAATGGGTGACTTTAATATGCACATAGATTGGGCTTACCAAACTTGAAGCAATACGGTGGAGGAGGAATTCCTGGAGTGCATAAGGGATGGTTTTCTTGACCAATATGTCGAGGAACCAACTCGGGGGGAGGCCATCTTAGAATGCGTGTTGTGTAATGAGAGAGGATTAATGAGCAATCTCGTTGTGCGAGGCCCCTTGGGGAAGATTGACCATAATATGGTGGAATTCTTTTTTAGGATGGAGAATGAAACAGTTAATTCGGAGACGATGTTTCCGAACTTAAAGAAGGCTAACTTTGATGGTATGAGGCGTGAATTGGCTAGGATAGATTGGCGAATCATACGTCAGAGGTTTAGTGTGGATGGGCAATGGCAGACATTTAGAGATCGCATGGATGAACAAAAACAATTATACATTCCTGTCTGGCGTAAAATTAAAAAAGGGAAGGTGGCTCAACCGTGGCTATCAAGGGAAATCAGGGATAGTATTAAAACCAAGGAAGTGGCATACAAATTGGCCAGAAATAGCAGCGAACCCGGGGACTGGGAGAAATTTAGAACTCAGCAGAGGAGGACAAAGGTTTTGATTAGGGCAGGGAAAATGGAGTACGAGATGAAGCTTGCAGGGAACATTAAGACGGATTGCAAAAGTTTCTATAGATATGTAAAGAGAAAAAGGTTAGTAAAGACAAACGTAGGTCCCCTGCAGTCAGAATCAGGGGAAGTCATAACGGGGAACAATGAAATGGCGGACCAATTGAACAAGTACTTTGGTTCGGTATTCACAAAGGAGGAAACAAACAACCTTCCGGATATAAAAGGGGTCGGAGGGTCGAGTAAGGAGGAGGAACTGAGGGAAATTCTTATTAGTCGGGAAATTGTGTTGGGGAAATTTTTGGGATTGAAGGCCGATAAATCCCCAGGGCCTGATGGACTGCATCCCAGAGTACTTAAGGAGGTGGCCTTGGAAATAGCGGATGCATTGACAGTCATTTTCCTACATTCCATTGTCCCTGGATCAGTTCCTATGGAGTGGAGGGTAGCCAATGTAACCCCACTTTTTAAAAAAGGAGGGAGAGAGATAACAGGGAATTATAGACCGGTCAGCCTGACAACGGTAGTGGGTAAAATGATGGAATTAATTATTAAGGATGTCATAACAGTGTATTTGGAAAGAGGTGACATGATAGGACCAAGTCAGCATGGATTTGTGAAAGGGAAATTACGCTTGACAAATCTTTTGGAATTTTTTCAGGATGTGGTAGAGTGGACCAGTGAGAACCAGTTGATGTGGTATATTTGGACTTTCAGAAGGCTTTCCACAAGGTCCCACACAAGAGATTAATGTGCAAAGTTAAAGCACATGTGATTGAGGATAGTGTGCTGACATGGATTGAGAACTGGATGTCAGACAGGAAGCAAAGATTAGGAGTAAACGGGTACTTTTCAGAATGGCAGGCAGTAACTAGTGGGGTACCGCAAGGGGCCCCAGCTGTTTACACTGTACATTAATGATTTAGACGACGGGATTAAATGTAGTATCGCCAAATTTGCGGACGACACTAAGTTTGGTGGCAGTGTGAGCTGCGAGGAGGATGCGATGAGAATGCAGATTGATTTGGATAGGTTCGGTGAGTGGGCAAATGCATGGCAGATGAAGTATAATGTGGATAATTGTGATGTTATCCGCTTTGGTGATAAAAACAGAGAGACAGACTATTATCTGAATGGTGACAGATTAGGAAAAGGGGAGGTGCAACGAGACATGTGTCATGGTAGATCAGTCATTGAAGGTTGGCATGCAGGTACAGCATGCGGTTAAGAAAGCAAATGGCATGTTGGCCTTTATAGCGACTTGATTTGAGTACAGGGGCAGGGAGGTGTTGCTACAGTTGTACAGGGCCTTGGTGAGGCCACACATGGAATATTGTGTGCAGTTTTGTTCTCCTAACCTGAGGAAGGACATTCTTGCTATTGAGGGAGTACAGTTAAGGTTCACCAGACTGATTCCCGGGATGACGGGACTGACCAATCAAGAAAGAGTGGATCAACTGGGCTTGTATTCACTGGAGTTGAGAAGAATGAGATAGGACCTCATAGAAACCTTTATCATTCTGACGGGGTTAGACAGGTTAGATGCAGAAAGAATGTTCCCAATGTTGGGGAAGTCCAGATCCAGGGGACAAAGTTTAAGGATAAGGGGTAAGCCATTTAGGACCGAGATGAGGAGGAACTTCTTCACCCAAAGAGTGATGAACCTGTGGAATTCTCTACCACAGAAAGTTGTTGCGGCCAATTCACTAAATATATTCAAAAAGTAGTTCGATGAAGTCCTTACAATTGGGGCGATCAAGGTGTATGCCGAGAAAGCAGGAATGGGGTACTGAAGTTGCACGTTCAGCCATGAACTCATTGAATGGCGGTGCAGGCTTGAAGGGCCGAATGGCCTAGTCCTATACCTATTTTCTATGTTTCTATGTTTCGATATTCGTATAACGTGTACAGCCAGAACACAGCCAGAAAGCTAAAGTAATACCCATATTTTAGAAAGGAGATAGAACATGCCCAGTACAATGTCGAACACACAGCTTAACGTCGGTGATTGGAAAAATAATGGCACACCAACTAAAGGGGAAAATAGAACATATTGGCCATGGGGGATTCAACATAATACTGCTGGATTTAAAGAACTGCATTAGCTTCCCTCGCGTTGACGTGACTTTTGAATTCGATCTCGATTAACTTGAAATAGCTAAAACAAATTAGGCATTCTATGGGCTAGTTCGAGGAAAACTATATCCTCTGGAGTGGAATCCAGAACAATAGGTCTCCACCCTAAAATTACAGGTAGGATATTCACAGAGAATACAGAAACAGATAGGAGTGGGCTTTCCCCCACTGGGAATCGGATATCGACACAGCGAGGGCAGAGGCGTGGCTGACTGGTACCCGAATACAGGTACACACATGCCAGCTTTCTGTCCGACTGGGCCGCGAATACATAAACAGGCACGACAGGTCTGTCAGATTACGACCCGAATAAAATATACATAGATGATTGGAAGAGGGTACAGAGTGTACTGTAACAAAATTTGCAGATGCCACAAAGATTAGTGGGAAAGCGGGTTATGTAGAGGACATAGAGAGGCTGCAATGAGATTTCGATAGGTTTAGCGAATTATCTAAGGTTTGGCATATGCAATACAATGTTTGGAAAATGTGAGGTCACCCATCTTGGAAAAAAAAACAGTAAAAGGGAATATTATCTGAATGGGGAGAAATTACAACATGCTGCGGTGCGGAGGGACCTGGGGGTCGTTGTGCATTAATCCCAAAAAGTTAGTTTGCACGTGCAGCAGATAATCGGGAAGGCGAATGAAATATTGGCCTTCATTGCGAGAGGGATAGAGCACAAAAGCAGGGAGGTCCTGCTGCAAATGTAATGGGTTTTGATGAGGCCGCACCTGGAGTACTGCATGCAGTTTTGGTTACCTTACTTAAGGAAGGATATTGGAGGGGGTACAGAGACGATTCACTCGGCTGATTCCAGAGACGAGGGGGTTACCTTATGATGATAGATTGAGTAGACTGGGTCTTTATGCGTTTGATTTCAGAAGGATGAGGGGTGATCTTATCGAAACATTTAAAATAATGAAAGGGATAGACAAGGTAGAGGCAGAGAGGTTGTTTACACTGGTCGTGGAGACAAGAACTAGGGGGCACAGCCTCAAAATACGGGGGACACAATTTAAAACTGAGTTGAGCAGGAATTTCTTCTCCCAGAGCGTTGTAAATCTGTGGAATTCTCTGCCCAAGGAAGCAGTTGAGGCTAGCTCATTGAATGTATTCAAATCACAAATAGATAGATTTTTAACCAATAAGGTATTTAAGGGTTATGGGGAGTGGGCCGGAAAGAGGAACTGATTCCACGGCCAGTTCAGCCATAATCTTTGTTGAACGGCGGAGCAGGCTCGAGGGGCTAGATGGTTTACTCCTGTTCCTAATTCTTATGTTCTTATGTTCTTATATTTATATTTCAGTGATAACCACTTTGTGGAAGCGCAGTTTCCGAAGGCAGGTGTGCTTGGTAAGTCTATGTAAGACCTCTTCTCCCTGTCAGTGTGAAGTGTGTATGGTCTGGACCTCTTCCTCAGTCTGACACGTCATACATTGCACCTCTGCCTCATTCAGTTTCTCACTTTCTAATATCGTGCGAAGCATACTCACCAGCACAGACTGGTTGGGACGAATAGCCTGATTCTCTGCTTTATGTTCTCTATAATATAACACACTGAACTAGAGCTCAAACCTGCCTGCCTACCTATTGTCGAGCCTCTCACTCTGGAAGATGCAATGTATCTCTACACTAAATAGCTGCAGTGACCCTTTACAGAAGAGGTCAGAGAGAATGCTCGTGGTACTTTCCCAAAAGTCCATGTGGGAATTTTCAATCAGAAATATTGCCGTGTCCTACACACATTGCTTTCCCCGTCGCTGGGTGTATGATCAGATCACCAGCCACTCCTGGTGTAATTCAATGGAAGGAATTCTGTTGCTAAATATTACATTCCTGGACTGCAAACACTGGGACCCGCCTGTGGGCTGCGCTCAGTCGTTCTGTTTATTAATTAATTGTAAAATTGAGGTAACCGGATATTTTACCGTGCTCTTCAACTGCTCTCTGAACTTCGACTGGGTCACCCCGTAAATAAATGTGTTTGTACAGCAACATAAATTCCGCAGTATAAATCCGACCTGTGTAAATTGATATAAAGAATCACTGTACTCACTGGGATTTATTCCTGTAATGCTATAATAAAAGAAATCTATAACAATTATCAGCCACAGCAGTATGAAGCTGCCGGATATGGTGAAGAGTAAAATCACAGACTTTCTCCTGCTCTCTATCTCTGGGTCACTGCCATTCTCCCCCTTGCTCTCACCCCTCAGAAACCCTCCAGACTCGACTGGCAACTAAAATGTGTCTGACTGTCAGAGCGTTGAGCAACAAAATTACAGCGAATGGGAGCAGTGGGGTTAAAATCGTTTCAAAGAAGTCAAATCCCACCCATCCGGGCTCAGTAAAATAGGCGGGGATTGAGGAACAGTCCCACGGAATATTGTCGATTATATATCCAGGTTCAACTGTAAAGTAGTATGGAACGTTTTTCGAACAGAGCAGAATGCAGCTTGTTGCCAGAACTACAGCCGCAGTTCTCCCGGTGCAATATTTGGTTTTCAGCTTCTGCCAACAAATGGCCACAAATCGATCAAAGGTGAAAGTGACGGTGAACCAGACAGAACAGTCAGCGGCTGCACGAGACAGGAGATATAAAACAGCACACACAGGGGTGATATCCAGGAAAGATCCCCGGAAATAATACTATCTGATCTGCCGCAGTATGTCGTCAGTGATGACAAACAGTTGATCCGCCGCTGCCATGGCGACCAGGTAGCGAGTGGTGCAGGTGGACAGCCCGCACTTTCCCTGGGACAGGATCACAATCGCCACTAAATTCACTGTAATAAACAGAAGGGAAAAGAGACGGTCAATTATTGGTCACTCATTCTTGGTGACTGAGCCCAGACAGTTCGGCCTGTGATTTAGCACAAAAACGGTCGGCTGGACGCTGGGCCAGGTGTTAACATGTAATGTATATCATCCCAACCTTGAGTATTGTGTACAGTTGTGGTCTCCTTACTTGAGGAAGGACACACTTGCTATTGCAGCGAAGGTTCACCAGACTGATTCCCGGGATGACGGACTGACATATCAAGAAAGACTGGATCAACTGGGCTTGTATTCACTGGAGTTCAGAAGAATGGTGAAAGGGGATCTGATAGAAACGTTTAAAATTCTGACGGGACTGGATTGGTTAGATGCAGGAAGAATGTTCCCGATGTTAGGGAAGTCGAAAGGTAATGGGTAAGCCATTTGGGACCGAAATGAGGAGAAACTTCTTCACTCAGAGAGTGGTGAACCTGTGGAATTCTCCACCACAGAAAGGCCAAATCACTAAATATATTCAAAAAGTAGTTAGATGTAGTCCTTACTACTAGGGGATCAAGGGGTATGGCGAGAACGCAGAAATGGGGTACTGAGGTTGTATGTTCAGCCATGAACTCATTGAATAGCAGTGCACGTTCAAAGGGTCGAATAGCCTGTTCCTGCACCTATTTTCTATGTTTCCATGTTCCATAACCTAACCTACCTCCAACCCACTGCTTCCGAGTTTAGCAGCGACGGGGCACTGGGAAGGAAGCCGAGCAATCCCAGCGGGCGGGTTTGCAATATAAATATATCAATGCAGATAGCAGCTTCTGGTTTAAACTATTTTACGGATTTAACTTATTTTACTGGTTTAACTGTGGTTGGCTGTGTTTACCAGGCCTCGGGATACCCGGCAGCTAAAGTGAGCCGAGGACAGCTTAGGGGACAATGTAAGTGCCTTCACGGACATGGTTGTGAGCCAGGAGATCCACGTGTGCCTTCCCTAACTCCCCACACGCTCTCCCTCTCTCGTCGTCTGTTTAAACTACTCCCATACAAACGGTTGAAAATCTTATAAATTACAGAGAAAGCTAAAAACACTCAGTATGTCAGGCAGCATCTGTGGAGAGAGAAACAGAGTTAACGTTTCAGGTGATAATGTTTCTTCAATCATGGCATACGTGAGCAATGAACAGTTTTAACGCAATGTTAGAGGCACAGTCAATTGTGGTAGGAGGAGGAAAGAACAAAGTTGAAGGCCTTTGATGGGATGGTGGGCAGGAGTGATTCAAAGAAAAAGGGATGATGGTATAAGACAAATGGGACAAGGAAAGAAACAGGAAATGAGTCCAGAGAAGATGTAACTGGATAGAGCAGGATTGCGGAGTGTGACGAGAGGGGGCTGGGGGGAGCAAGGTTAATCTGGCAAAGATCAGAAGGCTCCCATGGCCCGGCAATGTGGTGGAGAAAGGTCAGTAGACTCCAGGGCTGCGGACCAGCCCACCTGTCATGTACCGAGAGACGATCCCAAGCACCAGCACACATTTCCTCCCCTCCCAGTGTCTCGACTAAAGACATCCTTCATTACCAGCACATGCTTTCTGAGGAGCGGTAGTATTTATCTGAAAAGTTTAAGCTCAGTTTTATGGCCGGGTTGCATTAAATGCATAATCGAAATACTTGGTGCTGCTCCCCATTGAGTTACGAAGGGGAACATCTTAGAGTGTCGAAGGTAGAGATATCAGACTGGGAGTGGTATGTAGAATTAAAGGGGCAAGTGACCGGGGAGTGTGAGACAGAGGGAGAGAGAGAGACACGTTTCCAGACACAATGGAGAAGTTCAGGAATGTAATCACACAATCTCTGTTTAATCCTCCCTAATCGACAGGGGACAGCATCGTGAACAACGAATACAGTGTACTACATTGGAGGAAATACAAGTCTATTACTGGTTCAGATTGAAGACTTTGGACGATGGAAAGAATGAGGTGAAATGGCAGGTGTTGCATCTCCTAGTTTTTGAAGAGGAAGTTCCGGTGGTTGGGGAAAACTGTTGGGGCGATTCACGAATAGTCCACATTGTCATGGAGGGGCCGATCCATTGGGACTGTTGAAAGGGGACGTGTTTAAGACGGAAGGGACAGCAATGGCGGAGGATGAACTCTTGAATGTGGGGGTTGGTTGAGACTAAGGTGACGACGAGGGGATCCGATCATGGTTCTAGCAGGGAGGATCAGGTGCGATGAATGTAAGGCAGCAAATTGTATTGACACTGCGGTGTGCCTTGTCCACCACACTGGTGGGGAATCCTTGGCTGTGGATTAATGCGGGAAATTGGATTGAGGAGCCTGTCCATAGAAACATAGAAACATCGAATACAGATGCAGGACTAGGCCATTGGCCCCTTCGAGCATGCATCACTATTCAATAAGATCATGGCTGATCATTCTCCCTGAACACCTGTCCTGCTTTCCCTCCAGACGCCTTGATCACTTTAACGTAAGGGCCATACCTAACTCCCTCTTAAGTGTATCCAATGAACTGCATCAACAACTCTCTGCGGGAGGGAATTCCTCAGGTTAACAACTCTCTGAGTGAAGAGATTTCTCCTCATCTCGGTCCTATATGGCTTAGCCCTGATCCTTAGACTATGTCAGCTAGTTCTGGACTTCCCCAACATCAGGAATATTCTTTAACCATGTCCCCTAGTTCCAGATTCCGCAATGAGGGGAAACAGCCTCTTTGCATCTACACTGTCGAGCCACCTCAGAATCCTATACATTTCAATAAGATCACCGCACATTCTTCTAAATTCCAACGAATATATGCACAACCTGCTCAACCTTTCCTCATAAGTGAACAGATTCATCTCAGGAACCAGCCTGGTGAACCTTCTCTGAACAGAGCATGGTCACTGCAGGAGGATAATCAACCAGAGGGTGTGCTTGACCGGGGAACCGACCCACTACTGTAGCCTCTCAGCCCGAGTTATTGACTCAAAGGTTCGCTGTCTCCATGACTCTGCTTCGCCCCTCTTCTCCCACCCACTCCAAACTAGGTTACAATCACACAGAATCAGGACCACAGAGGATGGGTATCCTCAGCTCAGAAAAAGGAACACATGTTGTAAGCACTGCTGTGGGATGTGGCATTATCGGAACAGATGACACGCAGGCAGCGACATTTGTAGACTATAATAGAGTCCGTCCAGCAAGCTGGGTGAGACGTCATATCATCAAGGTAGGTCTCAGAGTCGGCCACTTTATGGTAGACATTGGTAGAGAGCAATCTTGCGAAATGGACTTAGAGATGTTGCGGAAGTGAAGGGAGCGACAGACGGAGCATGTGAAGGAGAGAGTGTGTCGCAAATTTTAAGCAAGGTTGATCACATAATTATTATTATAATTATTACTTTGAATAATAATATTTATAAAAATTAATATTATTATTAATAATAACAACAATAACTTTTATTTATATCGCACGTTTAACCTAGTTAAACGTCCCAAGGCGCTTCAAAGCAGTTTTAACAGGACAACTCAGATACATATGACACCAAGTCAAAAAAGAAGAAATTAAAGCATATGACCAAAAGCTTGCTAAAAGGGTTGATTTTAAGGAGCGTCTTTACAATGGAAAGATGGTTCTAGAAGCTTAGAGGTTCAGGGAGTGATTCCAGAGTTAAGGGCTCAACTAGCTGAAGGTCAGTCCACCGATGGTTCAGCAGTATAATGAGGGATGTTCGAGAGGGCAGCATTTGAAGAGCGGAGATATATTGAGGGGTTGTGAGGCTGCAAAAGATTACAGAGGTAGGGAGCTGCAAAACCATGGAGAGATGTGTAAACATTGATGAGAATTTTCAAAATCGTGGCGTTCTTTCAACGGGAGCCAATGTCGGTCAGTAAACATAGGCATGAGGTGATGGGTGATCATTCCCTTGTGCGAGTGAGGACTTTTTCCAGGTCATGGCTAGAAAAGGAAATTGCGCGACCACAGTCATCAATGTACCTAAAATATGTGAAGGAGGGGATAGGAGTAGAATTGGAACAACGAAGATTCCCTGAATCGCAAGAAAAGGCAGCATAGCGAGGAACCATTCGAGCGCCCATACCGGCACCATTGGAGTGTGGAGATAGAACATTGTTCAGACCAGAGGTCCAGCACTTGTACTTTCAGCAAGGGCAGTGCACTGGGGTCAGGATCAGGATCAGTAACCTGCAAGGGTTTTCAGTCACAACCCAAAGCTGGTGAGGGTGAGAGGCAAGTGAATTAAATTGCAAACGGGACATTCAGAATGTATCAGCGGGGGTAGTCGCAGGGAAACTCGCCATCCGCTGCAAGTTTCAGTAGAGCTCCGATTTACGGGGCTATATATTGTACAATGTGGACCATTTTCCATACCTCGGAAGCCTACGTCAACAAGGGCAGACTTTGATGGCAAAGTCCAACACTGTCTCCAGTGTGTCAGTGCAGCATTCGGACGCCTGAGGAAGGAAGTATTTGAAGACCAGGACCTCAAAACCTGGATCAAGCTCATGTTCTGCAGTGCAGTAGTGATACCCGCCCTCCTAGATGCTTCAGAGACATGGAATATTTACAGCAGTCACCTCAAAGCACTGGTGAATTACCAGCCCTGCCTCCGCAATTTCCTGCAAATTAATTGGCCGGTGTGGCGCACTAGCATCAGTGTACTCGGTCAGGCCAACATCCCCAGCATCGAAGCATTAACCACAGTCAATCAGCTCCGTTGGGCGGGCTACATCGTCGGCATGCCTGACATGAGATTCAAAAAGCAAACGCTCTAATCAGTGATTCTTTATTGCTAGCGAGCCACAGGTGGGTCGACGACACGTACCATGACTCACTCAATGCCTCCTTGAAAAAATGCAACGTCCCCACCCACACCTGGCAATCCCTGCCCAAGCCAGCCCAAATTGGAGGAAAAGCATCCGCACAGCGCAGAGCACCTCGAGTATTATCGCCCAGAGCAAACTGAATCCAAGCGTAGATAGCGGAATGAGGGCGCAGCAACCCTGGCACCCCACACACCCGTTCGTTCAAACACCGTCTGCCCCACCTGTGTCAGAGAATGGAAGTCATGCATTGGACTCTTCAGCCCTCTGGGAACTCATTTTCAGTGTGGAATCGAGTGTTCTTCGAATCCGAGTGTACGCCTCAGAAGCGGAAGCAGATGAAATAGTGAACTACACTGAGTACATCCGAAAGTGACAGAAAATCCCACTAATACATGGTTACCGGGGTACGGTGTTCCACACCGGTTAGTGACCCACGCTCAGTATATCCTACAGTGATACATACGCGCAGTAATACATGTTCACTGGTGTAGAGTGTTCCACACCGGTTAGTGACCCACACTCAATATATGCCACAGTGACAGACACTCTGAGTAATACATTTTCACTGGAGCACGGTGTTCCACAACGTTTAATGACCTACACTCAGTATATCCTACAGTGACACACACTCCCAGTAGTGCATGGTCACTCGGGTACGGTGCTCCACACTGGGTAGTGACACACACTCAGTACATCTTACAGTGACAGACATTCCCTGTAATACATGGTCACTGGGGTATCATGATCCACGCCCGGTAGTGACTCACATTCAGTAAAACCTACAGTGATAGACACTCCAACAAATACCTTCTCTCAGATTATTGCGCTCAGTAAGGAATGTTTCAAAAGTACACAATATTCCACGAAAGACAATAGCTTGATAATATAATCAGCCTGTTAGTTACACACACACGTTTATGTTCAGATGGAACAATTGAATCAAACCGCAGTGGTTATTCATGCCATTAGACTGAACGGAATGATATCACCAATCAGGTGACTATACCAGTGACCACTAGTCCAGGATGTAACATTATTAGTCACAGAACAAAACCAGAGACCAGCTCACACACAGATATGCTCAACTTCAATGGTTATAGTCACTTACCAGTAACACCAATGACGGCAATTAATGTATAGCATATTTTCTTGGCATGTTGAATTGGAAGCATTTTCTATGTGAAACGATGTTCCCCTTCGTGCTGCAGGTAATCTCCTTGATTTATACTCTAAGATGGTAGAATTCCTGTGCCTTTAAGTTATGCCCTGCGGTCACTCCACGGGGACATTGAGGTTGCAACATCGATCAAAACAGTTATTTTTAAAGCTTGAACAAACAGATTACGACAGCCGATTTAACCCCCTGTTGTGAACGAATATATTTACTGCAGAGATTCAAATTGGAAACCACAAAGACTGAACAATTCTGCTCATATTAATTAACTCATGAAAGTTTCCAGCTGCATCCTCCCAGCAATTGGGTTGTTGTTTCAAAAACCATCAGGCCAAACTGGAGATCGCATATTAATCGGGTGATGTAATTTACGCTGCTGTGGTCATTCAGTAATTACAATCCCAATGTTAGTGTATGCCTCTGAGGGCTTGTCGACTGCACTCAGTGATGTGACTTCTTTCTTTAACTGCAGCTGTTCAGTAATGACATTCATAATTTTATAGTTTCCCTCTCAGGGCTGTTCTACTACTCTCTGTGATGTGGCTGCTTTCTTTAACTGTAGCTATTCAGTCGTCACTTTCCCAATGTTAGAGTTTCTCTCTCAGGTCTGCTGTGATACAAAGGGGGTCGTGGCTGCCATTTTAAAAGCAGGCATTCAGTCGTTAAATTACAAATGTTAGTATGCCCTTCTCAAGGCTGTTCAAGTGCGGTATTGGAAGTGACTGCTCTTTTAAATAGGAAAATGCAGTCACACAATTAAAATGGTAAGAATGTCTATGATCATCCTCAAACTAATACAGGTACTCATATTTATTAAGCCTCACAATCCATACAGCACCTCATACACATGCGGAGCCTCATACTCGTAGATTACCTAAAAGTAATACTGCACCTCAACCTTATACAGCGAAAACAATGCAAACAAATACAGCACTTCTCGTCATACAGACATTCAAATAATACAGCACATCAAATTAATAGAGAATCTCAAACTAAACCGATCGTTTAATATTACAAAGTACTTCAAACTAAACCTAAATCTAATACAAACCCTCAAGTTAAAAGATAACCTCAAACTAAAAGAGAACCTTAAAATAAGAGAACCACAAACTGATAAATAACGTCAAACTAACTTTTTAGAAATCTATCGAGAAACTCAAAGTAATACAGACCCTCAATATAATCAAGCAACTAAAAGTAATACAGACGCTCAAACCAATAGAGACATTCAAACTATTAATGAAACTCATACCAATATTGAAATTCAAAACAAGAGAGAAACTGAAACTAGTAAACTCAAACTAATAGGGAGTCTCAAACTAATCCACTCAAACCAATAGAGAACGTCAAACTAATCGGGACGCTAAAAATTATCCAAATATTCAAACTAATAGAGAAACTCAAACTAATACAGCCCCTTAAACTAATACAGACTCTCAAATTAATACAGACCCTCAAAGTAATACAGATCATCAAGCACATATAGTCCCTCAAATTAATACAGTCCCTCAAACTAATACAGAGACTCAAACTAATACAAACTCTCAAACTAATACAGACCGTCAAACTAATACAGACCCTCAAACTAACACCGCCCCTCAAACTAATACAGACCCTCAAGCTACTCCAATCTCTCAAACTAATACAGCCCCTCAAACTAATACAGACCCTCAAGATAATACAGTCCCTCAAACTAATACAGTCCCTCAACCTGATACAAACCCTCAAACTAGTAAAGCCCCTCAAATTAATACACACCGTCAAGCTAATGCAGTCCCTCAATCTAATACAGTCTCTCAAACAATACAGACCCTCAAACTAATACAGTCCCTCAAACTAATATTGCCCCTCAAACTAAAAAAGAACCTCAAACTAATACAGCCCCTCAAACTAATACACACCCTCAAACTAATACAGACCCTCAAACTAATACAGACCCTCAAGCTAATACAGTCTCTCAAACTAATACAGTCCCTGAAACAAATACAGCGACTCAAAGTAATACAGTCCCTCAAACCAATACAGACACTCAAACTATTAAAGAACCTCAAATTAAGAGAGCTCCTAATACCCATAGTGGACCTAAGACAAATACAGCCTCTTAAAATAAAACAACAATACAAACTTTTCGAGGATCTCAAATTAATATATTTCCTCAAAGTAATAGAGAAGCTCAAACTAATACAGCCGCTCAAACTAGTGCAGCCCATCAAAGTAATAGAGATCCTTAAACTATTAGATAAGCTTAAACTAATAGAAAAATTCAAACTAATTGAGAATATTTAACTTACAGAGAAGTCCAAAATATTACAGCCCATCAAACTGATAGAGATCCGCAAACTAATAGAGAATCTCCAACCACGACAGGACCTCAAACTGATACAAAACCTCAAACTAATACAGCTCCTCAAACTAACAGAACCTCTAATTAATGCAGGCCCTAAAACTAATAGAGAACCTCAAACTAATACAATAAATAGAGAACGTCAAGCTAATAGAGCACCTCAAACTAATAGAGGACCTTTTAACTAATACAGCAACTCCACCACACACAGCGAGTTATATTCATACAGCCATTGAAACTAACACAATATTGCCGATAAATCAGCCTGTCACACTAATACACCCCTTGAACTAATAGACAACGTGAAACACATACATCCCCTAAAACAATAAAGGTCATCAAACTAATAGATAACCGCAAACTACCAGAGAACCTCACAATACTACAGCCCCTCAAACTGATAAAACCATTCAAATTAATACAGAATCTCAAATAAATAAAGCTGCGTGAAATAATATCACACTTCCAACCATTTAGAGAAACTCAGGCTAATATAGTACTCAAACAATGAGACAGCCTCAAACCAATATGAGAACCTCAAACAAATACAGCCATCTAAAATAATACACCTCAAACTATTCGAGAAACTCAAACTAATAAAGCCCCTCAAAGTATTATAGAATCTCTTACAAATATATAACGTGAATTTAATAAATAAACTCCAACGAATAGATAATTAATAGCACAGGAAATCTAGCATCTAGCCGACAATCACGATGTGGGTGGATTTTTCAGTGCGGTATAACCTATGGCCCAAAGTCCTATTCCACTGAAAGTCAAGAACGGAGAGGTGCTCATCAAGGACAGTGAGTCTTTCAGTTGCCAATGGAAAAAACACTTCGTGGATCTTCGCCACCAACCATCTGTCATCGACGTGAGTATCCGTGACTGCATCCCACAGCATGCTACCCATCACCTCTTTGGCACAATCGCAGTTCAGCACGATTTTGAAAATGCCATCTGACAACTAAAAACAACAAGGCCTCAGGAGCAGGTGGAATCGCCTCGGAAGTACTGAAGCTTGGCGGTGAATTACGACTGGCACGGATTCATGACCACATCTGTCTTATCTGGAACAAGGAGATAATACCAGGCGATCTCAGAGTAGGTTTACTTGTAATGATCATAAAGAAAAGTGACGAATCCTACTACAGATGAATCACGCTGCTCTCGACCAATGGCAAAGTAATCGCAACAATTCTCCTCAACCACCTTCTCCCTGTGGCTGAAGAACTCCTCCCAGAGTCGCAATGCGGATTCCGCCCACTAATTGGCACAATGGATATGATCTTCACCACGCGGCAGATGCAAGAGAAATGCCGTGAATCGCACCAACACTTGTACATGGCTTTCTTTGATCTCACGAAAGCATCCAATTCTGTCAACCATGAGGGATTATGGAGCGTCCTTCTCAGATTCGGCTGTACGTAAAGGTTTTTCACCATGCTCCACCTTCTGCAGGATGAAATGTTAGCCGTGCTCCCGAGCAGCGCATCCACCACAGCACAATTCCACGGTACGGACCGGGGTTTAGCAAGGTGCTTTGATCGCACCACACTCTTCCAGATCATACTTGCTGCTATGCTCCATCTCACGTTCAGCAAGCTCCCCTCTGGAGAGGAGCTAAATTATAGGACAAACGGGAATCTGTACAACATCTGCTCCTCCCTGCCAGAGCGAAATTCATCCCAACCTCCTTCATTGGACTACAGTACGCCAACGATGCCTTTGTCTGCGTACCTTCGTTGACCGAACATGAAGCCATCATGAACACCTTCTCCGAGGCATACGAGAGCATGGGCATTACATTAAACAGCCTTAAGAGAATGGTCCAATAACAATCTGCCCCCAACACACAGCACTGCCCACGCCGTTATCAAGCTCCATAACTTGGACAACATGGGCCGTTTTCCATACCTCCTGAGACCACTGCCAACAAGGGCAGACTTCATCAAATTAAAGAGGCTGCAGCGTGACTTGGATAGGTTAGGTGAGTTGTCAAATGCATGGCAGATGCAGTAGAATGTACATAAATATGAGGTTATCCATTTTGGTCGCAAAAGCTGGAAGGCAGAATAATCTATGAATGGTGACAGATTAGGAAAAGTGGAGGTGCAACGAAACCTGAGTGTTATGACAAATCAGTCATTGAATATGGCATGCAGGTAAAACAGACAGTGAAGATGGCAACTGGCATGTTGCCTTCGTAACAACAAGACTTTAGTATAGGAGCAGGGAGGACTTAATGCATTTGTACAGGGCCTTGGTGAGGCCACAACTTGAATATTGTGTCGAGTTTTGAGCTCCCAATCTGATGGAGGACATTCTTGCCACTGAGGGAGTGCCGCGAAGGTTCAGCAGACGGATTCCCTGGATGGTAGCGCTGATAGAGGAAGAAAGACAGATTCAAATAGGCTTATATTCACTGGAATTTAGAAGAAAGAGAGGGGAGTTCATCGTCCCAAATTAAATTCTGACGGGATTGGACAGGTTAGATGCAGGTGGAATGTTCCCGATGTTGTGGAAGTCCAGAACCAGGGGTCAACGTCTAATGATAAGTGGTAAGCCATTTAGGACCGATATGAGGAGAAATTTCTTCACTCAGATAATTGTGAACATGTGGATTAATCTCCCAAGAAAGTTTTTGATGCCAGTTCTTTATATTTTACAAAAGGGAGTTAGAGATGGCCCTTATGGCCAATTTGATCAAAGGATACGGGGAGAAAGCAAGAATGGGGAACTGAAGTTGCCTGATCAGCTATGATTTTATTGAATTGTGGTGCAGGCTCGGAGTGCTGAATGGCCTACTCCTGCACCTATTTTCTATGTCTTTATGTTGCTACGACATCCAACCCCATCTTTAACCTGCCCTGGGATTGCTGAGTACGCACTCCCTCCCTCCGTGTCCCGGGGGTGCTTAGGCACACACTCCATCACTACGAGCCCTGGGGGTGCTGAGGCACACGCTACCTCTCCACCTCGTTGCCCTAGGGATGCTGAGGCCAACACACCCTCACTGCGTGCACTGGGTGTGCTGAGGCCCCACTCCCTCCCTGCCCTGGTGGTGCTGAGGCACACACTCCCTCCGTCCGTGTCCTGGGCGTACTGCGGCCCACACTCCCTCCCTCCCGGACTTGTGGGTACTGAGGCACAATCTCCCTCCCTCGCTGCCCTGCGGATACTCAGGCCGACAATCCCTCCATCCCTCCCTGCCTTGGCTTACTGAGGCCCACACTCCCTCCCTCCTTACGGGTTCCAAGTCTCCCACACTCTTTATTAAATCTAAGATGGTATGTGTTCCTCACCGATGAGTCCAATAATACAACCTAAGCGATCTAACCTTCCTCGTACCAGTGGACAGTCATCAGCCTGCTCAGAACTGGTCAGGTAAATGCTGCCACCTTCACCAGAGCTGGAAGATTCAAGCGACTGTGCAGCTCTTGATTTGACGTGGAACACATAGAAACATAAAACCATAGAAAATCGGTGCAGGAGTAGGCCATTCCGCTCTCCGAGCCTGCACCATCATTCAATAAGACCATGGCTGATCATTCACCTCAGTACCCCTTTCCTGCTTTCTCTCCATACCCCTTGATCTCTTTAGATGTAAGGGGCATATCTAACTCCCTCTTGAGTATATCCAATGAACTGGCATCAAGAATTCTCTGCTGCAAGGAATTCCACAGGTGAACAACTCTCTGAGTGAAGAAGTTTCTCGTCATCTCAATCCTAAATGGCTTACCCTTCAGAGGGAATTCGAAGGCAGATATCTACCTTGGAACAACGCAAGCTTTGACCCGGATGTCTGACATATGTTTTGAAATTTGTTTTGGTTTGCTCCTAGATGAAGAGGTGCTCTGACAAGGGCAGGAATCTGATTGGGCAATTTAAACATGGAATTACGCGCAACACGTACACGGTAATTTCAAGGACCTTGGAGAGGAGTGAGAAATTGGAGATTGGGGCGAAGGTTTTCAAAAACGGATATCAATTTGGAATTGTTCCAAGTTAATCTTGATGGCAGATTTAAAAGGAAAGGGTTCAGCAAGAGAACAGAGGGAAGCATTCAGAGTATCAACTAGCATGGTGGGCCAGGATCGGAATTGGAGATGTCAGCCATTTTGTGGGACTGAGTGAGAATAGGGTCAAGAGAACATGAGGTGGATCACGCGGTCAGAATGAGCTCGGCGAGGATACGACAGCAAATGGGGATCATAAGGGTATTCATGGTAATACAGTTACTGTTCAATTAAAAAGTTAGGGCAGGTGAATGTCGAGGGATACAGTCACAGTGTAATGAGAAACAGACAACTGGTGCATTTCGGGAAATAGAACAACCGTTCAGTTATCAATCATATAAAATTAATTGCAGAGAAATACAATAATTGTCTAAGTACAAATAGATGACTGGGTAATTTAGGGGAACACGGTGAGAGTTTAATTAGTAAAGAGGACTAGGGAATTTAGGCGAAAACAGTGACTGTTTAATTAGAAATAGAGGACTGGGTAACTGAAGGGCACACAGTGAGAGTTTAATTAGAAATAGAGGACTGGAAAATGTAAAGGAACACAGTGAGTATTTAATTAGAAATAAGACATGAAGAACATAAGAAATAGAAGCAGGAGTAGGCCATACGTCCCCTCGATCCTGCTCCGCCATTTAACAAGATCATGGCTAATCTGAACATGGGAACAGCTGCACTTCCAAGCCCATTTCCCATAACCCCTTATTCACTTATCGTTTAAGAAACTTTCTATCTCTGTCTTATATTTATTCAATGATCCAGCTTCCACAGCTCTCTGAGGCAGTGAATTCCACAGATTTACAACTTTCTGCGAGAAGAAAATCTTCCTCATCTCAGTCCAAAATGCGCGGCCCCTTACCTTAAGAGTATGGCCACTAGTTCTCGTCTAACCTATCAGTGGAATCACCCTATCTACACCCACCTTTTCAATCCCCATCATAACCTTATACGTTTCGATAAGATCAATTCTCATTCAGCATTTGATATAAACCTGGATCTTAAACAATATTTTTGCAGATATCAGATGTAACCATGCGTGCGATATGTATAACATTTACATGTGGACAATCATATGTGTTATGTTGTGTTGTATAATAATAATATTATTAATTAAGATAAGAATAAAATATCTGTCAGTAATCTATGTATCTGTATCTGTAACTATAACTGGCAATGATCTTACACCACGCCATACCTTTATCACCTTTTGCAAAAAAAGCTTTCATAGAACAGTGCCGTGCCGCGGAGCACGGGTGACGGCCCAGCAGATCTATGCACCCACACCGATCTTGAGGTGTGGGCGCTGGCATTTTAGGTGTTCCACAATTGTTCGCACACCCATGCTGCTTCGGAACCAGTCATCTTGCCACGTTTGTGAACTATGAACCATTGGGTGATGGAAAGGCAATTAATGCCACTTATATCCTAAAAATATATCATTGATGATTTATTGATGCAATGTTATGTAATGTTACATGAAGTAATGTAATGTCATGCAATTAATGATGGGATCATGAAAATCATTGTAATGCTGATCTTGTACTGTCATGATGTTCATCAAAAGTGAAGTCTGTTATCATTCTTTCAACATTAGACTTGCTCTCCTACATATGCCTGTGTAGCGTTTGGATTCACATGTGACCCTCGCACCCCCTTCTCCTCTAATTAGCTCTCTTTTGTTTTCTCGCTCAAACAAGAGCGCAGGCCATGGCAATCGAATGACAACTTCAACCGATGGGGCTGGTCATAAGTATTTCTGGGTTCGTGGAGCCCCAAATCTCACCCGATCTGCTGCGGGTCCTCCTCTCCACTAAGAACAGTGAGGAGGTGGAAGGGGAGCCTGCAGCTACAGTAGCTTCAGTTTTCCTCTCGCCATATCCTCCTCGAACGAGGACGTAGCGGGGCTAAGCGCCATGCTACAGGGTGCCTCCAGTGATTCATTGCCGGCGACGACCCCGCGGAGGTTGGTTCAGCGCAGGAGGACTGCTCCACGCACGGGAGAGCTTAGCGTGTGCATGGTTAACTTGTCCAGGAGAAGCATTGAGATTGTTCAAGAGCCCGTTCAGACAATGGGTGGAATATCTCAGCAGATAGACACCCTATCCGCTAACATGAAGGAGAAAATGACGGGGAGAGCACGGACCCTGGAGATAATAGCCAGAGACACTTGTGTCAGAGGGCTATCAGTGGTCCCGAAATCCGGCACTGCACCCCAAGATGCCGCACCTGTTCATGAGACTTATGGGAGATAGGAGGGAGATCTTACATCAGGTTCGGAGGATATTTCCACAGAAATGTCCTCTCCACCATCATCACCACAATTGGACGAACTATCGTCACCCCCTCCCCCCACCCCCGCCCATCGAAGCAGTGCTTGCGGAACACAGCAGCAAAGCAGCTTGGTGTTAGTAGTGAGAAGGGAAGAGGTGATGCCCAGACCGGGGGGGAGAGGAAAGAAGGGGCGTTGCCGCAGATAGGGAGGGATTCTTTTTTGTTATATATTAATATTAATGCCTGTGGGGTGGGTGTCTGTTTCGATTGAGTATTAGTTGATTAAATAATTGCTGTTTTGAAATGTTTCATTGTTGGTATGGTTTGGCGGAGAGTGGGGGACGCAGGTATTTTTTTTTAAATATGTTGTTGTTGTGTTGTTACAATATTCAAAGATTGGTCTGGGGTGTGGGAGGGGGTTACTGATGTGTTGTGTTGTGTTATGATTTTTTCTGAATTAAAAAAAATCGTCAAGTTAACTTTTTATAAATAAGTTTAACATTGTTGCGCATTTTATTCAGATTGTTGTACCGCTAAACACTGGCGCGTACATACCATGAAAGGCGAACATCAACCCTAACGGTAACTGTCACCAATGTAACCCAAGCCGGTCATTTATGAGCTGCAGACACAACATTTGCAGCTGCATAAATACCACCAAAATTACTTCAGGCAAAGCGTTCATTTATGAGCTGCTCATGCAACAGTCTTACAGCTGTGTAGCATCCATGGGCATTTTCCTGCAGTCTAGAGCGGGGTGGGGGCATGGTTTCAAAGTCAACCTGAGTGTCTTCCCCGGTTTCATCCTCCACCTAATTTTTTCCTCTTCTCATCTTTCTTGAGGTGGATCGGCAGTCTCATCTGGCAATTCTTATCCCAACGTGATAGCCAAATTATGCATCATGGAGCACACCAAAATGAACTGAGCAACCTGCTCAGGTTGTCATTGTAATTCGTCTCCAGACTGGTCCAGGCATCTGAAGTTTTATTTCAGCACTCCATTTGTCTTTTCCACGACATTGTGTGTGGCTATGTGGCTTTCAATGTTTCGCTTCACGCCTTCTCTCTGCAGCTCACGCAGGGGGGGGGGTCATCAGTCAGCTGGTAAGGACATATCATTTATCACCCAGCATCCAACCGTGAACTTGTGGCTGGCTCCTAATCAAGACAGACAAAGTGCTCTCACGCAAGATGTGCGCATCACGGATGCTTCCTGGAAATATTGCATTGACTGCCATGATTATTTGCTTGTGGTCAACAAGGAGCTGCATATTAAGGGAGTGGAATCGCCTTCGGTTCAGAAGCACTTCTACCTCCTGAAAGGCTGCTCACAGGGCGATATGCGTACAGTCTATTGCTCCCTGCACCTTGGGGAAGTTTGCTATTCTGGAGAAACCGAAAGCCCTCTCAGTCTGCGCCTATCACCTATCGAAAGCAGCAATGTGTGGCATGCTGAGAGATAGCACACTTTTCGCCTGCTGAGGCCTGAAAGGCGCCAGATGCTGTAAATTAACCTCAATGGGCAGTGCGGTCATGGTGGTGCTCTTAGACTGCAGATCTCCTTGAGGAGTGGTGACCTCCTTTTGCAATCGCACGCTCTTAAGGCACATGTTCTCGGACACGTTCAGGTAAGATGTTTATCTCTGTAAGTGCGTTGGGTGTATGTTCTCCTCCTCATCCTCAGTCTGTCATGTCCTTGATTGGCCACATAATGTTCTTCAACATACCTTCTCGAATCTCTGGTCTGCAGCATGTGAGTAGTCATCAATACAGGCTGAGAAAGTACAGGCCCCATTACAATTACTATTAGACTTATTTTTCAGTAACAATACATTTTCAATCGAAATCTCAGAAAATAATGTTAATTCGTCCACAATATGATAAGTTGTTTCTTCAATTTTGATATTCACCTTAAAATAATTCACAGATTAATTCAAAGCTCCCCAGAATTTCAAGCTGCCTTTTCTATGAAAAGTGCTTTGCTTTGCAAAATAGATTCCATGCCTCTGCGTTAAGGTCAGGTGAGTGCAGCTTTTTAACAGCGTTTCCTTGGGCGAGCGATATTCTGGGTGGTTTCTGGGCATTAGTTTTTTTGAAAAACTGTATTCTGAGCATTGATGTCATAAAAAAATGGGCGGACGGTTAAATTAATTCTCGGCGTTAACTTGACGCCTAAACTAATGCTGGCGGCAAATGGGTAATAAATGGGCGATAAACGGACGTTAATTCAAATTTTGGGGTTAACTAGGAGATAAACAGGCATTATAGCATTAGAGCGTTTAAATGCGTGGTAAGTGGTTGGTAGTGGGAAGAAACTAATGGAAAGTCTCGCCCTAAATCATTGTTATATAAAACAAAAAGCAAGGGGCCTAGTACTGAGGCTAACCGAACCCAACTGGAAACAGCTTTCCAGTCACAAACATCCGTCAACAATTACCCTTTGCTTCCAGCCACTGGGACAGTTATGGATTCAACTTGGCACTTTCCCTTGGATCACATGGTTTTTATTTTTCTTCCGTGTGGGAGTGTGTTGCAAGCAATGGATAAAAATCCATGCAGACTACATAAGACGCACTGCCCTCATAGACTCTCCTTGCTACCACCTCAAAAATTAACTCAAGTTAGTTAGGCATGACTTTCCCTTAATAAATCTATGCTGACTGTCATTGATTAATCTGTGCCTTTACAAATGATGATAAATACTGTCCCTCAGATTTTTTTCCAATAATATTCCCACGGTCGACGTTTGGGTCACACAGCTTTAATTGCTCAGTGAATCCCTTTCTCCATTTTAAACAATGGAGCAACTTGAGCAATGCGCCAGTGTTCCGGCACCATATCTATAACCAGAGCGGATTGGAAATTGATGGTCAGAGCCTCCGCTATTTCCTCCATTGATTATTTTAACAGCCTGGGATATATTTCTTCTGAGCCTCGTGAAGTATCTTCTTTCAAATATGCTAAGTTCCTTAACATTTCCTCTCTCACTACGTTCATCTAATCGAATTTTTCATACATCAACCTCTTAACTGATATGTCTGCATCGTGTCCGTTGTGAAGACAGGTACAAATTATTAATTGAGAAACATTAGCACGTCTTCCAAATCCATACACATGTTACCTTTTTGGTCTCTAATATATCATATACTTTCTTTAGCTAGACTTTTGCCCTTTATGTATTTATAAAACATGTTTGTGTTATCTTTGTTTCCACTTGCCAATGTGTATTCATTGTTTCTTAATTTCCTTTGTAACTCCAATTTATACACTACGCTTGGCTTTCTGCAGTATTTAGATTTCTGTATCTGACTAAAGCTTCCTTTTTTGCATTATCTTATTAATTGGTATATATGAGATATTGAGTGCCACACGTTTTCGTTATAGGAAGATATTTCCTCTGAGCCCTCACTATTTCGACATTGAATGCCTCACACTTCTACGACACTGATGTACCTTCATTAGTTTCCAGTCCACGTTCCATAAATCACATCACACCTCAGTAAAATTGGATTTTCCCCAGTTCAAAAATGTAACTTCGAGTCTATCTTTCACCTTTTATATAACTACTATAAATCTTACAGAATTATGACCAATACCAGCAAAATAATCTCATACACCTACCCAACTTAATTCACTTAAACTCAGTACAGAATTTCTCCCTCTCTTGGTTGCCTTGCTAAGTACTGGCTAAACATGCTCAGCTTAATATATTTTATGAATACTGCGCCCTCTATACTTTTCACACAAATTATGTGACAATTATTGCATCGGAATTTGAGTTTGGTGGCAAAGCAAAGCCTTCACCACTGGTCACAATTATGCACCGCACTAGTATATAGCGACCTGTGTGTCGAGCATTTCGAGTCCTCCGACGTGTAATACAAATCAGCGTATATAAGTGGGGACCCTCGGTATTTTTGTTCATTACGGGATGTGGTCATAGCTGAAAAGCCCAGCATTTATTGCCCTTCGCCTAATTACCCGTGTGAAGGAGGTGGTGATTCACCTTCTTGAACTGCTGCTATCTTTGTTGTAAATGTACTGTTAGGTCGGGATTTCCAGAATATTGACACCACGGCAATGCAGGAACGGCAAAATATTACCATGACAGATTGCTGTGTCGCTTGGAGGAGGATTTCCAAGTGATGATGTTCCCATGCGCCTGCTGCCCTTGTCCTTCTAGCTTGTAGAGTTTGCTGGTTTGGGAGGTGCTGCCGAGGAAGCCTTGGCGAGATTCTTGAGTGCATCTTGTAGATGGTACACATTGCAGCCAAGGTGCACTGGTGCTACAGGGAGTGAATCTTGAAGATGGTGGATGCTTTGCCAATCAAGCGGTCTGCTTTGTCCTGAACGGTGTCGAGCTTATTAAGTGTTATTGAAGCTGCACTCATCGAGGCAAGTGGAGAGTTTTCCATCACACTACTGTCATGTGTCTTGTTGATGGTTGAAACTTTGAGTGAGCAGGTGTGACACTCGCCAAGAATATCCAGCCTCCTACGTGCTCTTGTGGCCATTTTATTTATTTAGCAGGCCAAGTTAAGTTTCTCCTCACTACTGACGCCCAGGATTTGATAGTCGGGGAATCGGCGATGGTCATGCTGTTGAATGTCAAGGGATGGTGGTTATATTCCCGATTGTTGGAGGTTGACATTGCCTGCCTCAATGTGTTGCGAAAGATCAGTCTGGAAGCTATGACCTTCAAGCCTCTACCAGCAAGGTCAATATTGGTGCTACTGAGCCACTCTTAGTTATGGTCATTGAAGTCCCGTATCCTGATTAAATTCTGTGCCCATGCTATGCTCAGTTCTTCTTCCAAGTGGTGTTTAACATGAAGAAGAATTGATCATCAGCTGAGGGAGGGCGGTAATTGGTAATCAGCAGAAGGTTTTCTTGCCATTATTTGACCTGATATAGTTAATTTTGCAGCGATGGATATTGCGAATGTATTCGAAAAAGTGACACACTAGAGGTCATTAAGGAGCTGGAAGCCCAGGGAATCAAATGGAAACTGGCGGTATGCATGCAAAATTAGCTCAGTAACTCGACCAATGTATGGTGCTGCGTGGATGTTTTTCAGTCTGTGAGGTGGTTTACGTGGAGTTCCCCAGGTGCCAATTTTGGGTCCATTACTTTTCAATTTTAATAAACGACCTCGAATCGGGTTTAGGAAGCAGAATTCTAAACATTACAGCTGAAACAAAACTTGGCACAGTAGTAGTTAGTGATGTGGACAGTTATAGGCTTTAGGATGATTGAGACAGGATGCAGAAATGGGTAGAAGCATGGCAGAAGGAGTTCACCGTGGAGAAGTATGAAGTGATACCCCTAGAGAACACTAATATTGAAATATATTATAGTATAAATGTCACGAATTAGAAAATTGTAGATGAGCAGAGAGACCTTGGTGTCCATATCCACAAATCCTTAAAGGTCGCAGAGAAAGTTGACGAGTTGGTTAAAATGGATATATTTTCGTTTGGTTTATATATAGACAAATAGACTATACAGGCAAACAGATCATTTTTTCTAGTATATATCCAATATCCTTTAGAAAGTTACGACTTGAATCTGCTTCCTTACCTTGTCAGGTATTGTGTTCCAGATCAGGACAAGTCGATGTATAAAAGCAATCCTTCTCATGTTCTTCCTGGATATTTTGGGAGAAATGTTATCTTACTACCGACCCTCCTTCCAGTGGTAGCAGTTTCTCCCGATCTAATCTCCCAAAACCCTTCAGGATAGTGACCATCTTTGTTAAATCGCCACTTAAACTTTTCTTCCGAAGGAGAACATTCCCAGTTCCTCTTCTCTCTCCACATAACTGTCCTGCATGGCAACAATTCAGGGTTTAGGTCTGATGAGAATCCCCTTTAATGTTAGTTTGTTTTATTCTGTCCCTGGAAGTACAACATAACTGCAACATACTCCAGGGAGTGAGTTGTTTGCAGTGTTTCTGTGGAACAGTTTGAGTCTGCGGATGGGTTCTCAGGAATTGTGCCATAAATCCAGTAATCCTACTAAAATTTTAAATCTTTATTCAGTTAACAATGATTACATCACCATTTACAGTGATGGGGCACTTGAACACTTGTCAGGCAGGCTCCTGCATGTGTATCAACATTGATGGGAAACCCTCAGGGATGATTCAATATATAGCGCAGGTACATGGTGATATCTGACATTGTATAGGGTCAATGGTTGTGCATTTCTGGAACGATTCATCAGCATGGCTACACTTTCATTTTATTCTCTAGGAGCATGTCAGCATTCTAAGGGCTGTGGAAACGATGTATATATATTACCGGGGGTTCACCGACATAATTTGGTTTCCCTGGCTGAATTTAAAGTGCACACAGAGAATTGGAGAGAAATTTTCTGAAAAAACGTAACCAGAGAATTAATCATAAACCTGAATCAAACCCGTTATCGATCACCCAGTGCTTTCGGACTGAAGATTTCACATAGTCTGTTCTTCCCTGGCCTTTGGGCAGATTCAATTTCCACCTGTGCAATATCTGACGAAATGTAAATGTAATATTGCAGCATATTTTTAAAAAAGTGATGAACTGAATCTGTATGTTTAGCCGCTGCAACTAATATCATTCTCCTTACACCGAAATTATATCAGTGGAGATATCTCGCACCTTACATAAGGGCATGCACTCAATGTGTGAACCCAAATTGTCCCTCGGAGTTTGGTCTGCTGAACAAACCGAAGCAGCGTTCTGCAGAAGTAGAACGAATGGATCCGAGTCAGTCAGTTGAATATACGGTATGGGAAATAATTAAACGTACATAGAATTTTTTTTCCATCCCTCGCTTTTACTAGTGTTCCTGGTAAGTCTCCGTTTCCAGATACTAATTATGTAAGCATTTTAATTGTAATCCAGATTCTAACGTTCAAATCCCAGTTTCTGTCGATGTTCCTTGCAAATGACCATATCTCTATTTCATTATGTAAACACTATTTAATTGTAAACATGTGCTTATTGCACAAGTTTCCACATCCAACAACATTGTATTCAGTTTATGCATCTTGTTATGTGAATGAAAGTACATTGTTCCCTCGATATTGTCACTGGGTGATTTATTTAGTGAATAATTTATAGTCTGCTGTCTGCTCTGAGGCCTGGAAGCAGCTTTGAATCGTTATCATTTGGGGTGAAACTGATGAGGCCAGTGGAATCAAAAGTTAGCTGAGAATGATTGCCATAACCAGCCATAGTTATTGCATTGGATTTAAAGGAAGGTGAATGGGAAGGGTTCTATTATTGCTGAGCAGTCCGTTTCCCGTCCGATTGCTATGTGCTCTAGAGAGGGGGTGTTAAATGTTAGACAGTGAAAACCATATCACATCAAATCAGATAGATATTCATTGCTTTAAGGATTTTGTTTGTATATCTACTGGGTAAACTGAATGATACAGATCTGCAATTGGCCAAACTCATTCCAGTTGTTTTTACTTCTAATTGATTGTAAATGGAGTAAAGTTCAGAGTAAATTTCATTGTGATTTAATCACTTTATATTCCCTTGATCAAATGCAAACTATTAATTTCTCACTTACAGGTGGAAAACAGCAGAATAGCATCGATCCGTTTTCATTCGGATACCTACTCAACTTCAAGGTGGAAGATCACATTGTTAGTTACACCATCAGCCCAATCATAGTGACTGGCGTGAATAGCTTTGAGATGTAAGTGGAAATTCTCCCATTAAAGGAATTATTAGAAAGATATATATAGAGATAAAGAGATGGATTAAGAGATGGATAGACAGACAGAGAGGCAGAACATCTGGCATGTGTACTTTTATGGACAGATAGACAGAGAGACAGACAGTGAGATAAAGAATGAGAGGCAGAGAGAGAGAGAGAGATTTATGGATAGAGAGATAGATATTTTTATGTAGATAGAGACATGGAGTAATGGAGAGATAGAAATAGATGGATACATAGACAAACATTTAGACATATAGAGTGTGCACAGCGCAGTAATTTGCTTTTCATTGAGTTGCATCGGTTGCAAAACCGAGTAGGGTTTTAGAAACATACACCCATTCGACAGCATCCGGTTTCGTTCTACACCGAAAGTTGAAAGGTTGCCCCAGTGATCAATGACTGAAGTAGAAGACCTCAGTCAATCCGCTATTGCCATTAAATGTCCGGGAGAAAAAGTCAAAATTCCGGTCCTATTGCCAATACCAATTCAAAAAAAAAATGTCTCCCTTTTCCTGCCCCAAAGGATTTGAGTCCTTTTTGAGTTTTCACAATAGAGGTACCTCATAGGCCACCGGTGATTTTATTATATTCTCGTTTGGTGCATTTTGCTGGTGTCGTTTCACACCCCAGATGTTTCTTGCCCAGATAGAGAACATTCAGCCTTACTCTGTCTGTGATGTTTGCTGGAGTTTGTCCACTCAAACAGACCACTCCCTCCTAATGTCCCGGTGTCCTCCTCTGCTCCTTGTGCTGATCTCTTTCGTTAGAATATATCCTCTGAGAGTGATTATCGCTCTCTCCTGTTCCGACCAATCACATGGCTGATGTTAATATTCAAATGTGCAATTGATGCTTTTAATTCACTTATGTTCTCTGGCCTTGCATCTAATTTCAGGAAGAACTTGAATCACATCCTCCAGGCGGTTACAAGTCGAATTCTGGATGGAATAGTTTTACAAGACAGCCGGTTTGTTGCCCACTGAATTCAATGTTGCGTGAAATTGGACGGGGAATAAAGGCGTTGTCAGAATTGAAATCGCCCCATTCCCGCTGGTTGCGTGAGTTTAAATCGGGATTTAAAGAGGTCAATTGTTTTGTTTCGTAGGCCCACTCTGAAAATATCATTATTAAAGATTGAGGCGAGGTACCCGCTGTAACAGGTCCATCTGCCACGGCACTTAACCTGACTGACCAAACGTTCATTTCCTCGAACATTCAAACACGTTGCAGCAGAATACTTTGCATACTGATCAGCATCAGCCTCCAGGTGATTACCCCAATATATCTCAGCAGCTCTGATCAGGACCAGGACACATGAGATTAGTCGCAACATATTCCCGTGTAACTGATCAGTCGCTGGACCCAGGGGATTGCCGCAATGTAAACTAGCATCACTGATCAGCAGCTGGACCCAGGGGATTACCCCAATATATCCCAGCATCACTGATCAGGAGCAGGACACCGGGAATTGCCCCAATATTTACCAACATCATTGATCTGGAGAATGACCTAGGGGAATATCCAAATATAACCCAGCATCACTGACGAGGCGCATGAAACAGAGGATTGCCCCAATATATACCAGCATCACTGATCGGGAGCAGGACTCGTGGACAATGGTGAACAGAAGAGACGAGAGACAACATCAAGCTAATGGAAAGAACATACAAACGTGATAATAATAGACTCGTCCGATGGATTGTCAGAGATATAAAGAACAGCTACGTGAGACAATAAAAAACACCAAGAGCTGCAAAGAGTTAATAGGAAATTAAAGCTGCGATGGATATCAAGAATAAAACACAACATTTTCATTATTATGTAATGAAAAAAAGGATTATGTGGTAATGTGAACCATTTAAATCAGATACAAGCAACTGAAAACAAGGAAATAGAAAAGTTATTGAGTAATGACACTATGTCCACGCTTAAAGTAGAGGAAGACGAAGCTCTCCGTGAAATTCCAGGAAAATTAGTGATGAATCAAGGACTGGACTTCATTAAAGCGAATGTAAGCAAGAAACTAGTATTAGAAAAATTAAAATCACGAAAAAATGGCAAAAAACAAGACCTGATGGTTTCCACCAATTGTTATTGAGCAATTAGATAAACGTAAATGTTTAGTTCGAGACAACATGGAATTATAAAAGGTAAGTGATGTTTAACGAACGTTTGTGATTTTTTTTTGAGGAAGTAACCAAATTAGCAGGCAACGGAATGTCTATGGATGTAGTTTATGTGGACTTCCAGAAGGCAATCAATAAGGTTCCACATAGAGAATGTTAGTTAATGTACTGCTAGGGGAATCAATTGGTATGGTGAGAAAGCAGGAATGGGGTACTGAAGTTACATGTTCAGTCATGAACTCATTGAATGGCGGTGCAGGCTAGAAGGGCCGAATGGCCTACTCCTGCACCTATGAAAGCTAGAATTGAAGGCAAATAATTCAAATGGTTAATAAATTGTTCAGGAGAATATAGATATAAATGATCATTGGAGTTTACATGAATTAGAAAGAAGAGATTAGTTATATGCAACAAAGCAAAAGTTGGTTTCTTATTGGACGAGATCTGGGAATTCATGATGGGGAACATGGAGATGGCAGATATTCTGAACAAATATTTTGTATCCGTCTTTATGGTAGAGTACACTAAGAATATCCAAACAATAGATATGCAAGGGGCTATCGGAGGGAGGAATGTAACACAGTCACAATCTCGAAGGAGATGGTACTCAGCAAAATAATGGGGATAAAGGCGGCTAAATCCCCTGGACCTGATGGCTTGCATCCTAGGGCCTTAACAGGCTTGGAAGCAGGAATAGTTGATGCATTGGTTGTAATTTACCAAAACCCCCTCCATGCTCGGGAGGTCCCAGCAGATTGGAAAACGGCAAGAGTAACACCCCTTTTTAAAAAAGAAGGCAGACAAAAGGCTGGAATCTATCGCCACTTATCCTATCATCTGTGCTTGGGAAAATGTTGCAGTCCATTATTGAAGAAGTTGCAGCAGGACAGCTGGAAAAGCATAATCCAGTCAGCCCGAGTCAGCATGGATTTCTAAAGGGGAAATAGCAGAACAGAACAAATGAATACGTGGCTGGAGAGGTGGTGCAGGCGGGAGGGCTTTAGATTCCTGAGGCATTGGAACCGCTTTGGTGGGAGGTGGGACCTGTACATGACGGACGGTTTGCACCACAACACAGCCGGGACCAGTATCCTCGAGGGGCTGGGCGGGGGAGTTTTCGGGCGAGGGTTGCGATTTCTGTTGGGGAGATTATAAAGTAGCTTGGCAGGGGGATTGGTACTTGAAAATAGATTCAGTAGGATGGGGAGATTGAATTAGAAAGTAAAAATATCGTGATTTTGAAGGACAGAGGAAACAAGCAGGAAAATAGGGTAACAAAATTAAAAGCATCTTGTCTAAATGTACGTAGCATTCGTAACAAAATAGATGAGTTGATGGTATAAATAAATACAAATGAGTATGACAGGAAGGACAGACAGAAAGGAAGAGGAATCGAGGTAGCTCTGTTGATACAAAATGGAGGCTCTGCAACAGTGAGAAACTAAATTAGCTCAAATGATCTGGATGTTCAAAAATGTTGGCGGAGATAAGGAATAATGAGGGGAAACGTTCTCTGGAGGGCGTAGTCTATAGGTCGCTAATGGTAGCAACACTGTTGGTTGGTTACTGACAGTATGAGTGATGACCGTGATGTATCAGGTTGGGTAGTGACAGTGTGAGTGAGGACAGTGATGTATCTCGATGTGTGTTGAAAGTATGAGTGTGTACAGTGATGTAACTGGATTGATAAAGAGAGTATGAGTCAGGTCACTGTTGTATCTATACGGCTAGTGAGAGTATGAGTGAGGTGAGTGATGCATCTGGATGGTTAGTGAGAATATGATTGAGGTCAGTGATGTATCTGCATGTGTAGTGACAGTATAAGTCAGGTCAATGAAGTATCTGGATGGGTAGTGGCAGTAAGAGTGATGTCACTGCTGTAACTGGATGGGTAATGACAGTATGGGTGAGATCAGTGATGTATATGTTTTGCTATTGTGAGTATGAATGATTTCATTGATGTAACTTGAGTTTAGTGACTGTATGTGGGAAGCCAGTGTTGTATCTGGATTGCTAGTGACAGTATGAGTGAGGTTAGTGATGAATCTGGATGGGTAGTGACAGTAGGAATGAGTTAAGTGATGTTTCCGAATGTGTAGTGAGAGTATGAGTGAGATCAGTGATTATCTGGATCGGTACTGACAGCATGGGTGAGGTTAGTGATGTATCTGGAGGGGTAGTACAGTATGAGTGAGGGAAGTGATGTATCTGGATGGGTAGTGAGAGTATGAGTGAGATTAGTGATGTGTCTGGATGGGTAGTGACAGTATGAGTGAGGTCAGTGATTATCTGGATGTGTAGTGACAGTACGAGTGAGATTAGTGATGTATCTGGATGGGTAGTGACAGTATGAATCAGAACAGTGATGTATCTGGATGGATAGTGAGAGTATGTTTGAGGTCAGTGATGTAACTGGATGTGTAGTGACAGTATGAGTGAGGTCAGTAATGTGTCTGGATTGACAGTGACAGTAGGAGTGATGCCGCTGCTGTATCTGGATGTGTAGTGACAGTATGAGTGAGTTCAGTGATGTGCCTGGATGGGCAGTGACAGTATGAATGAGTTAAGTGATGTATATGTTTTTCTATTGATAGTATGAATGAGGTCAATGAAGTAACTTGAGTGCTCTACGGTATGTTGGAAGCTTGTGTTTTATCTGGATGGCTAGTGACAGTATGAGTGACGTCAGTGATTAATCTGGATGTGTAGTGGCTTTGGGAGTGATGTCGGTGATGTATCTGGATGTGTAGACACAGTGTGTGCGAGGTCAGTGATGTATCTTGATGGGTAGTACGGTAATAGTGAGATCAGTGATGTGTCTGGATGGGCAATGATAGTATGAATGAGGTCAGTGTTGTATATGCTTTTCAATTCATAGTATGAGTGAACCAGTGATGTACCTTGACTGTAATGTCTGTATGTGCGAAGCCAGTGTTTTATTTTGATGGCAATCGATAGTACCAGTGAGATCAGTGATGAATCTGGATATGTAGTGTTCGTAGCAGTGAGGACAGTGATGTATGTGGATGTGAAGTGACAGTATGAGTGAGGTCAGTGATGTATCTGGATGGGTGATGAAAGAATGAGTGAGGTCAGTAATGTAATGAATGGGTAGTGACAGTGAGAGTGAGGTCAGTGATATCATCATCATTATAGGCAGTCCATCGAATTCGAACAAGACTTGCTTCCACTCATAACGTTTGTCGTTTGGTGGCTGAACCGTCCAATGCGAGAGCCACAGACCCAGTCACATGTGGGCAGATATTCGTCGGGGATGGGCTTTGGTTCCCTCACCCTTACGCTCCATCCACTGCCTGCAACTGACCTATTCACGCTCGCAACGTTGCGATTCGAAGAGCTCAATTCCCCCCCGGATGCACTTGCTCCACCTAGGGCGGTCTTCGGCCATGGACTACCAGTTGCCAGTGGTGATGTCGCACAAAATGGGCGCGGTTTTAAGGGTATCCTTGTAACGTGTCCGCTGCCCACCTTCGGCTCATTTGCTGGAAGGAGCTCCGTATAGAGCGTCTTAGGGATCCTCATGTCTGGCATGCGAACTGTGCGCCCTGCGCAGTGGAGCTGATCTAGCTTGGTCAGTGTTTCAATGGTGGGATGTTAGCCTGGGCGAGGACACTGATATTGGTGCGCCTTATCTCCCAGATGTTTTCCAGGGTCCTGCGGAGACATTGTTGGTGATATATCTGCAACGACTTGAGGTGTCTTCTGTACATTGCCGATGTCTGTGAGCCATACAGCAGAGCGCTTATTACTACAGCCCTGTAGACAATGAGCTTGCTGGTACATTTGAGGGCCTGGTCTTCGAATAGTCTTTTCCTCAGACGACTGAAGGCAGCTCTGATGCAATGGAGGCAATGTTGAATCTACGCATCAATACCTGCCTTTGTTGATTAAAGACTCCCGAGGTATGCGAAGTGGTACACGTTGTCGAGAGCCGCGCCATGAAATGTGATGACTGGGGGGTAGTGCTCTGCGATGAGGACAGGCTGCTGGAGGACCTCTCTATTACGGACGTGAAGCATAAGGCGCATGCTTTCATATGCCTCGGTGAATAAATCGACTATATCCTGTAGTTCAGCCTCAGAATGTGCACAGATGCTCCAGCGGGGAGCTTGTTGTCTGTGAGGTGGAGCATGGCAGCGATTGAGAATTGTGTTGGAGCGATGACGCAGCAATATTTGTTCCCAGTCCGGACGTGGATTGACTCTGTAGCGGTAAGGTTGGTGAGGATCACAGCCTGCATCTCGTCGGGGAGGAGGAGAATGATGTTGAGAAACATTTGGTGCAGCCACAACAGAGGTGGACGCTCCATGTGCCCTCAGTGTCAAAGGCCATTGTAAGATCGAGGACGGACATGTATAAGGGTTGGCGCTGCTCACTTTATTTTTCATGCAGCCTTCGCGCTGCAAAGATCATTTCCATTGTGTTCCGTAGAGGACGGACTCCGAATTGCGATTCCGGCAGGAGCTCATCGGCCACAGGGAAAAGCGGTGGAGGAGAACCCGAGCGACAACCTACCCAGTGGCTGATAGCAGGGAGGCGCCCCTGTAACTGGCGTCGTCGGACTTTTCCCCCTTTTTAAAGATGGTCACGATCATGCTTCTCTGAGATCTCCCGACATGCTCTGCTCCCTCCAGATGAGAGAGGAGAGGTCATGAATCCGCGCCAGCAGTGCCTCTCCGCCATACTTTAGCGCCTGATCAGCAATTCAATCTGCTCCCGGAGCGTTGTTATTCTTGCTTTTTTATGGTTTTCCAACCTCGTGCACTGTTGGGATTTCACAGAGATGGTGGCGATTCGCATGCTGCTGTATGGAGTCGTGAACACTCCAGTCAAAGGGAGAGTTATCGATTGAGGACATCTTTAAAATGCTTCTTCCAGCGGGCCCTGACAGCCTTGGTGTCCTGGATGAGTGTTTCACCGTTCTTGGCCGGGAGTTGGGTGGGGCTTTGGGATTTTTGCCCATAGCTGGCCTTCACTGCAGTGAAGAATCCGAGCATTTCATGGCTGTCGGCCAGTTGTTGTATCTCATGTGCCTTCTCTACCCACCACCTGTTCTTCAGGTGCCAGGTTTTTTTTGAACCTCAGCGTTGACACGCCTGGAACTGCAGAGTTTGGGTTGTTGCTTGAGGCTCAGAAATGCTCTGTGCTTAAGACCTATTAGTTATTTGATCTCCTGATTACTTGCATCAAAATAGTCCTCTGCTTTCTAGTTAATTATCCAAGTGCCTATTCAAAGGCACTGTAATTTAAACCTGGAGGGCAGAACATGCGCTGTGAATTTCAGCATCTCAGGCTCATCAAATAATGCTAGATTAGCTGTGAGGCGCTGGCTGTATCGAGCTCTCTTAGCTGGATATTTAAGTGCCCCGGCATTAATATTTTTGCGGCACTGATTCTGCTATCCCCTCTGCTTTGGGGCTATGGTAATACCGATGATAGATCGGATTAGCGGTAGTCCGTCCAGCAGCCGTCAGCTCCTGTCATGGCGCGAGTGATGCTTACATTCTTGCGATCCCTTGCTCAGAGGATGAAGTAGTCAAGCAGGTCCCAGATTTTGGAGCGAGGGTGTTACCACAATGTATTGTATTTGTCCCTCTGGCGGAATAGTTTGTTGGTGATGAGGAGTTCGTTTTCAAGACATTTTGTCAGGAGTAGGGTACCATAGGAGTTAGCATTAACCATCCCCTCTCTGCCAATCACGCCTCCTCAGAGGGCTGTGTCTTTGCTGACCGTGGCAATCAAGTCACCTATGAGGATCAATTTGTTGCCTGTGGGGACATGGGGAACGGATGTCTCGAGGTTGGAATAAAAACCCTCTTTAGCCTCATCTGTTGCATCGAGTGTTGGGGCTTATGCACTGATGTCTATGGCGCATTAGTTCCGGGATAGGGGAAGGTGAAAAATTATGAAGCGTTCGTTAACCCCGCAGGGGGTGTCTTTGAGGCGGTCGACCAGTTCATTTTTGATGCCGACACCAAATCATTGAAGGCAGCGTTTTTTTCTCTGGTTTTCCTTCCAGAAAAAGGTGTAATCTACACCATGTTCCTTCAGATGACATTCCAATGCCCGCCGGGTCTCGTTTAGGTTGGCGTTAGCATTGGAAATAGCGGATGCATTGAAAGTCATTTTTAAACATTCCATCGTCTCTCGATCATTTCCTGTGGAGTAGAGGGTTGCCAATGTAATCCCACTTTTTAAAAAAAGGAGGAAGACAGATAACAAGGAATTATAGACCGGTCAGCCTGACATCGGTCGTGGGTAAAATGATGGAATCAATTATTAAGGATGTCATAGCAGCGCATTTAGAAAGAGGTGACATGATAGGTCCAAGTCAGCATGGATTTATGAAAGGGAAATCATGCTTGATAAATCTTCTGGAATTTTTTGAGGATGTTTCTAGTAGAGTGGACAAGGGAGAAGCAGTTGATTTGGTGTATTTATACTTTAAGAAGGCATTCGACATGGTCCCACACAAGAGATTAATGTGCAAAGTTAAAGCACATGGAATTGGGGTTAGTGTGCTGCAGTGGATTGAGAACTGTGTGGCAGATAGGAAGCAAAGAGTAGGAGCAAGTGGGTACTTTTCAGAATGGCAGGCAGTGACTAGTGGAGTACCACAAGGTTCTTTGCTGGGGCCCCAGCTGTTTAGATTGTACAATAATGATTTAGACGAGGGGATTATTGCAGTATCCCTAAATTTGCAGATTACACTAAATTGGGTGGCAGTGTGAGCTGCGAGGAGGATGCAATGAGGCTGCGGAGTGACTTGGATAGGTTAGGTGAGTGGGCAAATGCATGGCAGATGACATATAATGTGAATAAATGTGAGGTTATCCACTTTGGTGTTTAAAACAGAAAGACAGACAATTTTCTGATTGGTGACAGATTAGGAAAAGGGGAGGTGCAACGAGATCTGGATGTCAAGGTACATGAGTCATTGAAGGTTGGCATACAGGTACAGCAGGTGGTTAAGAAAGCAAATGGCATGTTGGCCTTCATCGCTAGGAGATTTAAGTACAGGGACAGGGATGTGTTACTACAGTTGTACAGGGTCTTGGTGATGCCACACCTGGAGTATTGAGTACAGTTTTGGTCTGCTAACTTGAGGAAGGACAGTCTTGCAATTGAGTGAGTGCAGCGAAGGTTCACCAATCCACTTCACGGGGTGCAGGAGCTGACATATCAAGAAAGACTGGTTGTACTGAGCTTGTATTCACTGGAGTTCAGAAGAATGAGAGGATATCTCATAGAAACGTTAAAAATTCTGATGGATTTAGAGAGGTTTGATGCAGGAAGACTGTTCCCAATGTTGGGAAAGTCCAGAACCAGGTGTCACAGTCTAAGGATAAGAGGTAAGCCAATTAGGACCGAGATGAGGAAAAACAACTTCACCAAGAGAGTGCTGAACTGTGGAATTCTCGACCACAGAAAGTTGTTGAGGCCAATTCACTAAATATATTCAAAAAGTTGATCGATGTAGTCCGTCTTATTGGGGGATCAAGAGCCATGGCGAGAAAGCAGGAATGGAGTACTGACGTTGCTTGTTCAGCCATTAACTCATTGATTGGCGGTGCAGTCTCGAAGGGCCAAATGTCCTACTCCTGCACCTATTTTCGACGTTTCTATGTTTCTATGCCAATGTCAAAACGTCTACTTTTCTGGGCAACTATAGCGGTGCGGCGTTCCGGCCTGTTGCGGTTGGAATTATCCAGGAGGCTCCAGATGGTCCAGGTCCAGAATGTCATATTAGCCAAGTCATAGTTGCCTGTGCGTGAGTTCTTTTAACGTGGAGTGGCAGCTGCACATCACCAACCATACGGGCTTAGCTGAGAAAGACCTTGGTCCAGTGCCAAAGGGGTCCAAGGCGACTTGAGTCCAGGCACTTCTGCATAAGCTTAATTACATATGGCGAGTTGTTGGCCGCAAGCTCAGCGCCGAGTCGCGCCATTGTTGTTAGGTAGCCTTAGGATTTATTGCGGGGCAGACATTGGGAAGTTCAGATGTCTCCTCCGGCAGGTGTTTAAAAGTTTAAGAAGATAAAAGTATTTCTAACTTATTTGTTTTTTAAATTTAAACTAGTTAATAGAAGATTTAGTGAGAGTATAATTGAGCTCAGTGATCTTTCTGGCTGGGTGGTGACACTGTGAGTGAGGTCAGTGATGTATGTGGATGGGTAGTGATAGTATGAATGAGGACAGTCATGTATCTGGATGGGTAGTGAAAGTATTAGTGAGGTCAGTGATGTATCTGGATGGGCAGCGACAGTATGAGCGATATCATTGATGAATCTGGCTGGGTCGTGAGAGTCTGAATGAGGCCAGTGATGATACCTGGATGCGTAGTGACAATATGAGTGAGGTAAGTGATGGATCTTGATGTGTAGTGAATGTCTGAGTGAGGTAAGTGATGTATCTGGATGGGTAATGACAGTATGAGTGAGGTCAGTGATGTATGTGCAATGGTAGTGACAATATGAGTGAGGTCAGTGATGTATCTGGATGGGTAGTGACAGTCTGAGTGAGTTAGGTGATGTATCTGGATGGGTAATGACAGTATGAGTGAGGTCAGTGATATATGTGCAATGTTAGTGAGAGTATGAGTGAGGTCAGTGATGTATTTGGATGGGAAGTGACTTTCTATTGACTCTGCATCAGTTCCTATGGATTGGAGGGTAGCTGATGATACCATACTTTGTTAAAAGGGACGGAGAGAGAAAAAACTGAATTATAGACCGTTTAGCCTGACATCGGTAGTGGGGAAAATGTTGGAAGCAATTATTAAAGCTGTAAAAGACGGGCATTTGGAAACAGTGACAAGATCGGTCCAAGTCAGTACGGATTTATTGAAGAGGATTAACGCTTGACGAATCTTGAATTTCTGAGGGAGTAACTAATAATGTGGACAGGGGAGAACGAGTCTATGTGGTGTTTTTGGACTTTCAAAAGGCTTTTCACAAGGTCGCGCACAAGAGATTAGTGTGCAAAATGGTGGCACTGGGTGTAATGAATTCACGTGGATAGATAACTGTTTGGCAGACAGGAAGCGACGAGTATGAAGAAACGGTTCCTTTTCAGAATGGCAATCAGTGACCAGTGGGGTGCTGCAGGGTTTAGTGCTGGGATACTATTTATTTACAATATACATTAATGACGTAGACGAAGGAACTGAATTTACTACCTCCAAGTTTGCTAATTACACTAAGTTGCATGAGAGTGTGAGCTGAGAGCAGAATGATAAGAGACTGCTGTGTGAATTAGACAGGTTATGTGATTGGGCAAATGCATGGCAAATGCAGTATAATATCGATAAATGTAATGTTATCCACTTTGGTGGCAAAAACAGAAAGGAAGACTGTTATCTGAATGGTGACACATGAGTAAAAGAGGAGGTGCAAAGAGACCTGGGTGTCATGGTACATGAGTCATTAAAAGTTGGTCTGCAGTTTAATCAGCCTCGGAAGATGGCAATTGGCATGTTGGCCTTCATAACGAAAGGATTGCAGTACAGGAGCAGGGTGGTCTTACTGCAGTTGTACAGGACCTTGGTGAGGCCATACCTTGAAAATTGTGTACAGTTTTGGTCTTCTAATCTGAGGAAGGACATTCTTGTGATTGAGGGAGTGCAATGAAAGTTTACCAGATTATTCCCGGGATGGCAGGATTGACATATGAAGAAGGGCTGGATCGGCTAGGTTTATATTCACTCGAATTTAGAAGAATGATAGGGGATCTCATAGAAACATATAAAATTCTAACGGGATTGGACAGGTTAGATGCAGGAAGAATGTCCCCGACGTTGGGGACTCCAGACCAGCGGTCACAGTCTAATGATCAATTGTAAGCCATTTATAACCGAGATGAGGAGAAAATTCTTCATTCAGAGCAATTTGATGGCTTTAGACAGGTTAGATGCAGGAAGATTGTTCCCAATGTTGGGAAAGTCCAGAACCAGGTGTCACCGTCTACGGATAAGAGGTAAGCCATTTTAGACCGAGATGAGGAGAAACAACTTCACCAAGAGAATTTTGCACCTGTGGAATTCTCGACCACAGAAAGTTGTTGATGACAATAAGATGGATATATTCAAAAGGGATTTGGATGTGACCCTGACGGCGAAATAATTATTCACTCAACCACCCACTCACCCACTCACTCACCCAATCACTCACCCACTCACTCATCCACTCACTCACCCACTCACCCACACACCCACTCACTCCCCCACTCACTCACCCACTCACTCAACCACCCACCCATCCACTCACTCACCCACTTACTCACCCCTCCACTCACCCACTCACTTTCCCACTCACCAACTCACTCACCCACTCACTCACCCACTCACTCAACCAGCCTCTCACCCACTCACTCACCCACTCACTCACCCCTCCACTCACCCACTCACCCACTCACTCACCGCTCCACTCACCCACTCACCCACTCACTCACTCACCCCTCCAATCACCCACTCACTCACCCACTCACCCACTCACTCACCCACTCACTCACGCACTCACTTAACCACCCACTCACCCACACACTCACCCACTCACTCACCCCTCCACTCACCCACTCACCCACTCGCACACTCACTTACTCCTCCACTCACCCACTCACTCACCCACTCTCCCACTCACTCACCCACTCACTCACCCACTCACTCAACCACCCACTCATCCACTCACTCACCCACTTTCTCACCCCTCCACTCACCCACTCACTTTCCCACTCACCCACTCACTCACCCACTCACTCACCCACTCACTCAACCACCCACTCACCCACTCACTCACCCACTCACTCACCCTTCCACTCACCCACTCACCCACTCACTCACCCCTCCACTCACCCCTCCACACACCCCTCCACTCACCCACTCACCCACTCACCCACTCACTCACCCACTCACTCAACCACCCACTCATTCACCCACTGACTCACTCACTCCTCCACTCACCCGCTCACCCACTCACTCACTCACCTCTCCAATCACCCACTCACTCACCCACTCACCCACTCACTCACCCACTCACTCACCCCTCCACTCACCCTCTCACCCACTCACCCACTCACTCACCCCTCCACTCACCCACTCATTCACCCACTCTCCCATTCACTCACCCAATCACTCACCCACTCAATCAACCACCCACTCACCCACTCACTCACCCACTCACTCATCCACTCACTCACCCATTCACCCACTCACCCACTCACCCACTCACTCACCCACTCACGCACTCACTCACCCACTCATTCAACCACCCACTCATTCACCCACTGACTCATTCACTCCTCCACTCACCCACTCACCCACTCACTCACTCAACCCTCCAATCACCCACTCACTCACCTACTCACCCACTCACTCACCCACTCACTCACCCACTCACTTAACCACCCACTCACCCACACACTCACCCACTCACTCACCCCTCCACTCACCCACTCACCCACTCACACACTCACTTACACCTCCACTCACCCACTCACTCACCCACTCTCCCAATCACTCACCCACTCACTCACCCACTCACTCAACCACCAGCTCATCCACTCACTCACCCACTTACTCACCCCTCCACTCACCCACTCATCTTCCCACTCACCCACTCACTCACCCACTCACTCAGCCACTCACTCAACCACCCACTCACCCACTCACTCACCCACTCACTCACCCCTCCACTCACCCACTGACCCACTCACTCACCCCTTCACTCACCCCTCCACTCACCCACTCACGCACTCACCCACTCACTCACCCCCCACTCACTCAACCACCCACTCATTCATCCACTGACTCACTCACTCCTCCACTCACCCGCTCACCCACTCACTCACTCAACCCTCCAATCACCCACTCACTCACCCACTCACCCACTCACTCACCCACTCACTCAACCACCCACTCACCCACACACTCACCCACTCACTCACCCCTCCACTCACCCTCTCACCCACTCACCCACTCACTCACCCCTCCACTCACCCACTCACTCACCCACTCTCCCATTCACTCACCCACTCTCTCACCCACTCAATCAACCACCCACTCATCCACTCACTCACCCACTTACTCACCCCTCCACTCACCCACTCAGTCACCCACTCACCCACTCACTCACCCACTCACTCACCCACTCACTCAACCACCCACTCACCCACTCACTCACCCACTCACTCACCCCTCCACTCACCCACTCACCCACTCACCCACTCAATCACCCCTCCACTCACCCACTCACTCACTCATCCACTCACTCACCCCTCCACTCACCCACTCACCCACTCATCCACTCAGTCACCACTCCACTCACTCCTCCACTCACCCACTTACCCACTCACCCAATCACCCCCTCACTCACTCACTCACCCCTCCACTCACCCCTCCACTCACGCACTCACTCACCCAATCACGCACTCACTCACTCACCCCTCCACTCACCCACTCACTCACCCCTCCACTCACGCACTCACTCACCCCTCACTTACGTACTCACTCACCCACTCACCCACTCATCCACTCAGTCACCCACTTACTCACCACACCACTCACCCACTCACCCACTCACCCATTCACTTACTCACTCCTCCACTCACCCACTCACCAACTCACTCACTCACTCACTCACCCCTCCACTCACTCACTCACTCACTCATCCACCCACCCACCTACTCACTCACACAATCACTCACCCATCCACTCATTCGTTCACTCACTCACTCAATCACAGCAGCCCAGCATTGAAAAGACTTGATACATATTTAAACATATACATTAAATCTTTGATTATCAAAAGAGATGACATGTCATGAGCTGAGCTGAGCTAAAGAAGCGGGACACGCTGCCTGCGGGAATCTGGCCCACATTGTTTGGGTGCCTAAATATAACACTTGGGTGAAGTGGCCTTGTTGCGAAGATGCGTACTGTTGTATTTTTCCAGGGTGCACTACAGTAGGATCCCACTGTGTGATTCCTGCTGCCAAACTAACACTGTCCACAAGGTAAACCTGCAGCACCCCACACCCGCCCAACACACACACAATCCAGAGGGGAGCCCTGTGGAAAAGCTCGCTGGATGGCTGCATTCCACAGGGGCCCGCATCAAGCATTGCCAGCTTCCCCAGCAGCAGCAGCAGCAGCTTCCAGCAGTCCAGCATTGAAAAACATTTTATATATATTTAAATATATATATATAATTCTTTGATTATCAAATGACATGACATGATATGAGCCTGAGCTGAGCAGAGCTAAAGAAGGGGGACTCGCTGCCTGCGGGAACCTGGCCCACCTTGTTGGGGGGGGGCCTAAAACACACCACTGTCTGACGTCGCCTTGTTTCCAACAGGCGGACTTTGGGATTTATCCCAGATCCCAAAGTCTTGTCCCCACGCCCACTGCCACTTTCCTTGTCCCGCCCACTGCCACTCCCGTTATCCCGCCCACTGCCACTCCCCTTGTCCCGCCTACTGCCACTCCCCTTGTCCCGCCCACTGCCACTCCCGTTATCCCGCCCACTGCCACTCCCCTTTTTCCGCCACTGCCACTCCCCCTGTCCCGCCCACTGATGCTCCCCTTGTCCAGCCCACTGCCACTCCCCTTGTCCCGCCCACTGACACTCCCCTTGTCCCGACCACTGACACTCCCCTTGTCCAGCCCACTGCCACTCCCGTTATCCCGCCCACTGCCACTCCCGTTGTGCCGCCCATTGACACTCCCCTTGTCCAGCCCATTGCCTCTCCGCTTGTCCCGCCCACTGACACTCCCCTTGTGCAGCCCACTGCCACTCCGCTTGTCCCGCCCACTGCCACTCCACTTGTCCCGCCCATTGCCACTCCCCTTGTCCCGCCCACTGCCACTCCCGTTATCACGCACGCTGCCACTCCCGTTGTTCCGCCCATTGCCACTCCCCCTGTCCCGCCCACTGACACTGCCATTGTCCGCCCACTGCCACTCCCCATGTCCCGCCCACTGACACTCCCATTGTCCTGACCACTGCCACTCCCCTTATCCCGCCCACTGCCACTCCCCTTGTCCAGCCCACTGCCACTCCCCTTGTCCAGCCCACTGCCACCCCCTTGTCCCGCCCACTGACACTCCCCTTGTCCCGCCCACTGCCACGCCTCTTTTCCCGCCCACTGTCCCGCCCACTGCCACTCCCCTTGTCCCGCCAACTGCCACTCCCGTTATCACACCCACTGCCACTCCCCTTGTTCCGCCCATTGCCACTCCCCCTGTCCCGCCCACTGACACTCCCCTTGTCCAGCCAATTGCCACTCGCCATGTCCCGCCCACTGCCACTCCCATTGTCCTGACCACTGCCACTCCAATTATCCCGCCCTCTGCCACTCCCCTTGTCCAGCCCACTGCCGCTCCCGTTGTCCAGCCCACTGCCACCCCCTTGTCCCGCCCACTGACACTTCCCTTGTCCCGCCAACTGCCACGCCTCTTGTCCCGCCCACTGTCCCGCCCACTGCCACTCCCCTTGTCCCGCCCACTGCCACTCCCCTTGTCTAGCCCAATGCCACTCCCTTTGTCCCACCCACTGACACTCCCCTTGTCCCGCCCACTGCCACTCCACTTGTCCCGCCCAATGCCACGCCCCTTGTCCCGCCCACTGCCACTCCCCTTGTCCAGCCCACTGCCACTCCCCTGGTCCCGCCCACTGCCACTCCCCTTGTCCAGCCCATTGTCGCTGCCCTTGTCCAGCCCACTGCCACCCCCTTGTCCCGCCCACTGACACTTCCCTTGTCCCGCCCACTGCCACGCCTCTTGTCCCGCCCACTGTCCCGCCCACTGCCACGCCCCTTGTCCCGCCCACTGCCACTCCGCTTGTCTCGCCCACTGCCACTCCCTTTGTCCCACCCACTGACACTCCCCTTGTCCCGCCCACTGCCACTCCACTTGTCCCGCCCAATGCCACGCCCCTTGTCACGCCCACTGCCACTCCCCTTGTCCAGCCCACTGCCACTCCCCTGGTCCCGCCCACTGCCACTCCCCTTGTCCAGCCCACTGCCGCTCCCCTTGTCCAGCCCACTGCCACCCCCTTGTCCCGCCCACTGACACTTCCCTTGTCCCGCCCACTGCCACGCCTCTTGTCCCGCCCACTGTCCCGCCCACTGCTACGCCCCTTGTCCCGCCCACTGCCACTCCGCTTGTCTCGCCCACTGCCACTCCCTTTGTCCCACCCACTGACACTCCCCTTGTCACGCCCACTGACACCCCACTTGTCCCGCCCACTGCCACGCCCCTTGTCCCGCTCACTGCCACTCCCCTTGTCCAGCCCACTGCCACTCCCCTGGTCCCGCCCACTGCCACTCCCCTTGTCCAGCCCGCTGCCGCTCCCCTTGTCCAGCCCACTGCCACCCCCTTGTCCCGCCCACTGACACTTCCCTTGTCCCGCCCACTGCCACGCCTCTTGTCCCGCCCACTGTCCCGCCCACTGCCACTCCCCTTGTCCCGCCCACTGCCACTCCCCTTGTCTAGCCCACTGCCGCTCCCCTTGTCCAGCCCACTGCGACCCCCTTGTCCCGCCCACTGACACTTCCCTTGTCCCGCCCACTGCCACGCCTCTTGTCCCGCCCACTGTCCCGCCCACTGCCACTCCCCTTGTCCCGCCCACTGCCACTCCCCTTGTCTCGCCCACTGCCACTCCCTTTGTCCCACCCACTGACACTCCCCTTGTCCCGCCCACTGCCACCCCACTTGTCCCGCCCACTGCCACGCCCCTTGTCCCGCCCACTGCCACTCCCCTTGTCCAGCCCACTGCCACTCCCCTGGTCCCGCCCTCTGACACTCCCCTTGTCCCTCCCACTGACAATCCCCTTGTCCCGCCCACTGAGGATGGGAGTCTGGGCCTCCATACCCCCAGTGCAGGTAGGGAGTTTGGGCCTCATTCCCATGAGGACAGGAGGGATGGAGGGAGTGAGGGCCTCAGTACCCAAGGGCAGTGAGGGAGGGTGTGTGGGCCTCAGTGCCACAAGGCCAGAGATGGCCTGTGGGCCTCAGAACCCCAGGGTAGGGAGGGAGGGAGGGAGTGTGGGCCTCCGTAACTCCAGGGCAACAAGGGAGGGAGTATGGTCCTCAGTATCCCAGGGCAGGGAGGGAGGGCGTGTGGGCCTCAGTACCCCTCGGGCAGGGCAAGGAGTGCGGGAGTGTGGGCCTAAATACCCGCAGGGCAGTGGCGGTGGGAGTGTGGGCCTCAGTATCCCCAGTGCAGGGAGTGAGGGAGGGACTGTTTGCCTCAGTACCCTCAGGGCAGGGAGTGAACGAGTGTGGGCCTCAGTACCCCGAGGAAAGGGAGGGAGGGTATGAGAGTGGGCATCAGGACCCCCAGGACAGGGAGTGAGTGAGTGTGACCGTCAGTACCTCCAAGGATGGAGTGAGGGAGTCTGGGCCTCAGTACCTCCAGGGCACAGAGGGAGTGAAGGCCTCAGTTTCTCCAGGGAGGGAGTGAGGGACTAAGTACATCCAGGGAGGAAGGGGGGAGCGTGGGTCTCCGTACCCCCAGAGAAGGGAGGGAGGTAGGGCCTCAGTACCTCCAGAGAGGCAGGGAGGGAGGGAGTGTGGGCCTCATTACCCCCAGGTCAGGGAGAGAAAGTGGGGCTCAGTACCCATGGGCAGGGAAGCAGGGAGTGTGGGCCTCATTACCCACAGTGCAGCGAGGGAGGGAGTGAGGGATGTGTTTGCCTCAGTACCCTCTGGGCAGGGATGGAGGGAGTGTGGGCCTCAGTAACTCCAGGACAGGGAGGGAGGTATTGAGGCATGTGTTTGCCTCTGTACACCCAGGGCAGGGATGGAGGGAGTGTGGGCCTCAGTACCCCAGGGCAGGGAGAGAGATTTGGCCTCAGTACTCTCTGTGCAGGAAGGGAGGGAGTGTAGGCCTCAGTACCACCAGGGCAGGGAGGGAGGGAGTGTGGGCTTCAGTATCCTTAGGGCTGGGACGGGAGGAGTGTGGGCGTCATTAAACAGAGAGAGGGAGGGAGTGTGGGCCTTAGAACCCACAGGGCAGGGAGGGAGGGTTTTTGGGCTTCAGGACTACTGGGGCAGGGAGGGAGGTAGTGTGGGCCTCAGTGCATCCAGCGCAGGGAGGGAGGAAGTTTGTGCCTCAGGTCCCCCAGAGTGGGATTGAGAGAGGGCCTCAGTATTCCCAGGGCAGTGAATGAGCGACTGTGGGCCTCAGTACCCACAGTGCAGCGAGGGAGGGAGTGAGTGTGAGCCTCATTACCCCCAGGTCAGTGTGTGAATGATTGAGGGCCTCAGTACCCGCAGGGCAGGGAGGGTGAGCATGTGGGCCACAGTACCCCCAGGGCAGGGAGGCAAGGAGTGTAGGCCTCAGTACCCAGAGGGAGGGAGTATGAGCCTCAGTACCCCCAGGACAGGGAGTGAGTGAGGGCCTCCGTATCCCAAAAGACAGGGAGTGAGGGAAGGAGTGTGGGCGTCAGTGCCCCCGGGACAGGGAGCGAGGGAATGAGTGTGGGTCTCAGTAACCCCAGGGAGGGAGGGTGGGAGTGTTGTCCTCAGCAGCCCAGGGCAGTGAGGGAGTGAGTGCGGGGCTCAGTACCCCCAGGGCAGGGATGGAGGTAGTGAGTGTGCGCCTCAGGACAACTCCGGCAATGAGGGAGAGAGTGTGGGCCTCATTAGCTGGAGGGAGGAAATGTGGGCTACAGCACCTCCAGGGCAGTGAGAGAGCGTGGAACTCAGCACTCCCAGCTCAGGGAGGGAGGGAGATTGAGCCTCAGTACCACCAGGGCAGGGAGAGAGGGAGTATGGGCCTCAGGACTCTTGGGGCAGGGAGGATGGGAGTGTGGGCCTCAGTACTCCCAGGGCAGGGAGGGAGGGAATGTGGGCCTCATGACCCCCAGGACAGGGAGGGAGTGAGTGTGGGCCTCAGTACCACCAAGACAGGAAGGGAGGGAGTGAGGGACTCAGTACCCCCAGGACAGGGAGTGAGTGAGTGTGGGCCTCAGTACCCCCAGGACAGGGAGAGAGGGAGTGTGGGCCTCAGTACACTCGGGGCAGAGAGGAACGGAGTTTGGGCCTCAGAACCCACAGATAGGGAGGGAGTGTGTACCTCAGTACCCACAGGGCAGTGAGGGAGGGAGTGTGATCATCAGTAACCCCAGGGCAAAGAGGGAGCGGGTGTGGGCCTCAGTACCTCCAGGGCAGTAAGCGAGGGAGGGACTGTGGGCCTCAGTACCCGAGGGCAGGGAGGGAGAGAGAGAGTTTGGGCCTCAGTACTCGAGGGGAGGGAGGGAGGGACTGAATGTGGGCCTCAGTATCCCCATGGCAGGGAGGGAGTTTGGTCCTCAGTATTCCCAAGGTAGGGAGGGAGTGTGAGCCCCAGTAGCCCAAGAACAGGGAGGGAGGAGTGAGAGTGGCCCTCAGTATCCCGAGGGCAGGGAGAGAGAGGGAGTGTGGGCCTCAGTACCCCAGTGCAGAGAGGCAGGGATTGTGGGCATCAGTAACCCCAAGCATGGAGGGAGGAACTGTGGGCCTCAGTACCTCCAGGGCAAGGAGGGAGGGTGTGTGGGACTCAGTATCCCCATGGTATGGAAGGAGGGAATTTGAGCATCAGTACCCCGAGGGCTGGTAGCGAGCGAGTATGTGCCTCCGTAACTCCACGGCTGGGGGGGAGGGAGATTGGGCCTCAGCACCTCCCGTGATGAGAGAGATGGAGTAGGGCCTCAGTACCCCAGGGCAGGGAGGAAGGAGGGAGTGTGGGCGTCAGTAGTCAGAGGGGTGATCACGTGTGGGCCTCAGTACCCGAAGGGCAGAGACGGAGGGATTGTGGGCATCAGTTCCACGAGGACAGGGAGGGAGGGAGTGTGGGACCCAATACCACCAGGAGGGAGGGAGTGTGGGCCTCAGTACCACAGGGCAGGGAGGAAGGAGGGAATGTGTGCCTCAGTGCCCAGAGGGGCGCAACGAGGATGGGCCTCAGTACCCGAAGGACAGAGAAGGAGGGATTGTCGGCATCAGTTCCACGAGTACAGGGAGGGAGGGAGTGTGGGTCTCAGTACCCCCAGGGCAGGGAGGGAGTAAAAGAGTGTGGGCCTCAGTACCTCCAGGGCAGGGAGGGAGTGAGTGTGTGCCTCAGTACCAGGAGGGAGGGAGTCTGAACCTCAGTATCCCCTTGCCAGTGAGGAAGGGAGTGAGGGCATCGGTACCCTGAGGACAGCGAGGGAGTGAGTGAGAGTGGCCCTCAGGACCCACAGGGCAGGGAGCGAGTGAGGGCCACAACACCTCCAGGGAGGGAGCGAGGGAGGGAATGTGTGCCTCCGTACACCCAGGGCAGGGAGGTAGGGAGGGTGTGTGGGCCTCAGTAACGTCAGGGCAGGGAGGGAGGGAGTGTGGGCCTCAGTTCCTCCAGGTTAGGGTCGTTCGGATTGTGGTCCTCAGTTCTTCCTGGGTGGCGACGGTGGGAGTGTGGGCTTTTGCACATGAAGGGCAGGGAGGGAGCGTGGGCCTCAGTACCCCAGGGCAGGCAGGGAGGGAGGGAGTGTGGGCCTCAGTGCACCCAGGGCAAGGAAGGAGGGAGGGAGTGCATATGGGTCTCAGTAACCCCAGCTCAGAGCGTGAGGGAGTGTGGCCCTCAGTACCCGCAGGGCAGTGAGGGAGGGTGTGTAGGCCTCAGGACCACCAGGGCATGGAGGGAGGGAGTTTGAGCCTCAGTACCCCCATGGCAGGGAGGGAGGGCGTATGGACCTCAGTACCTCCAGGGCAGAGAGGGAGTGAGGATGTGTGGGCCTAAGTAATCCCACGGCATGAGGCAGGGTGTATGGGCCTCAGAACCCACCGCGCAAGGAGGTAGGGTCATGGACCTCAGTACCCCAAGGGCAGGGAAGGAGGGAGTATGGGCATCCGTACCCACAGAACAGGGAGGGATGGAGTGTTGGCCTCAGAACTCCCAGATAGGGAGCGAGTGAGGGCCTCAGTACCCATAGGGCAGGGAGTGAGGGAGGTTGGGCCTCAGTACCCCGAGGCTTTGGAAACAATGGAGTGTGGGCCTCAGTAACCCAAGCGCAGAGAGGGAGGGGGGTGGGGGCCTCAGTACCTCTAGGGCAGGGAGGGAGAGGGTGAGGGCCTCAGTACCTTTAGGACAGTGAGCAAGGGAGGGACTGTGAGGCTCAATACCCGTGGGCAGGAAGGGAGGGAAGGAATTTGTGCCTCAGTACCCGAGGGCAGAGAGGGAGGGAGGGAGTGTGGGCCTCAGTACTACCATGGAACGGAGGGAGTGTGAGCCTCAGTGGCCCGAGAACAGGGAGGGAGTGAGTGAGAGTGGGCCTCAGGACCACGAGAGCAGGGAGGGAGTGAGTGTGGGCCTCAGTACCTCCAGTGCAAGAAGGGAATGAGTGTGGGACTCAGGACCCCGAGGGCAGGGAGAGACGGAGTGTTGGCCTGAATACCCGAGGGCAGAGAGGCAGGGAGTGTGGGCCTCACTACTCCCGGGGCAGGGAGGGAATGAATGTGGGCCTCAGTTCCCCCAAGCAGGGAGGGAGGGCGTGTGGGCCTCAGTACCCCCAGGGCAGCGAGGGAGTGTGTGTTGGCCTCAGTACCCCCAGTGCGGGGTGGGAGGGAATGTGGGCCTCAGTACCTCCAGGACAAGGAGGAAGGGCGTGTGGGCCTCAGTACCCGCAGGGCAAGGAGGGAGGGTGTGTGGGTCTCAGTAACCCGAAGGCAGGGAGGGAGGGAGTTTGGGCCTCAGCACCTCCAGTGCTGGGAGGGAAGGAGTGTGGGCCTCAGTACTCTAGGTCAGGGAGGGAGGGAGGGAGTGTGAGTCTCAGTACCCCCAAGGCAAGGAGGGAGTGAGTGTGGGCCACAGTACTTCCAGGGCATGGGGTGGGAGTGTGGGCCTCAGTGCCAGAAGGGAGGGAATGTGAACCTCAGAACCCTGTGGCCAGTGAGGGAGGGAGTGAGGGCATCGGTACCCCGAAAACACGTACGGAGTGGCCCTTACAACCCAAAGAGCAGGGAGGGATTATGGGCCTCAGAACCCACCGGGCAGGGAGGGAGGGATCATGGACCTCAGTACCCCCAGGGCAGGGAGTGAGGGAGTGTGAGCCTCAGTATCTCCAGGTCAGGGAGGGAGTGAGGATGTTTGGGCCTCAGTACCCCCACCGGGCAGGGAGGGAGTGATGTTGGACCTCAGTACCCCCAGGGCAGTAAGGGTGGGAGTGTGGGCCTCAGTAACCCCAGGACAGGGCGGGATGGAGTGTGGGCCTCAGTACCCCCAGGACAGGGATGGAGGGAGTGGGGCCTCAGGACCCACAGGACAGGGAGGGAGGGAGTGGGGCCTCAGTACCTTCAGGGCAGAGAGGGACGGAGTGTGGGCCTCAGAAATCCCAGATAGGGAAAGAGTGTGGGCCTCAGTACCCGCAGGGCAGGGAGGGAGGGAGTGTGGACATCAGTACCCTGAGGATATGGAAACAAGGGAGTGTGGGCCTCAGTAACCCCAGGGCAGAGAGGGATGAGGTGTGGGACTCAGCACCTCCAGGGCAGTGAGCGAGGGAGGGAGTGTGGGCCTCAGTACCCGAGGGCTGGGAGGGAGCAAGGGAGTTTGGGCCTCAATACCCGAGGGCAGGGAGCGAGTGTGTGCCTCAGTAGCCTGAGCACAGGGAGGGAGGGAGTGAGAGTGGGCCTCAGGACCACGAGGGCAGGGAGTTAGGGAGTGTGGGCCTCAGGACCACCAGTGCAAGGAGGGAAAGTGTGTGGGCCTAGTGACCACGAGGGCAGGGAGAGAGGGAGTGTCAGCCTCAGTACCCAAGGGCAGAGAGGCAGGGAGTGTGTGCCTCAGTACCTTCAGGGCAGGGAGGGAATGAATGTGGGCCTCAGTTCCCCCAAGCAGGGAGGGAGGGTGTGTGGGCCTCAGTACCACCAGGGCAGGGAGGGATGGCGTGTTAGCCTCAGTACCCACAGGTCAAGGAGGGAGGGTGTATGGGACTCAGTACTCCCACGGCAGGGAGGGAGGGAGTTTGGGCCTCAGTACCCGAGGGCAGGGAGCGAGGGAGGGAGTGTGCACCTCAGTAACCCCATGGCAGGTAGGGAGTGAGAGTGGGCCTCAGGACCACGAGGGCAGGAAGGGAGGGAGGGAGTTTGGGCTTCAGTACTCCCAGGGTAGAGAGCTAGTGTGAGCCTCAGTAGCCTGAGCACAGGGAGGGAGGGAGTGAGAGTGGGCCTCAGGACCACGAGGGCAGGGAGTGAGGGAGTGTGGGCCTCAGTACCTCCAGTGCAAGGAGGGAAAGTGTGTGGGCCTAGTGACCCCGACGGCAGGGAGATAGGGAGTGTCAGCATCAGTACCCAAGGGCAGAGAGGCAGGGAGTGTGTGCCTCAGTACCTTCAGGGCAGGGAGGGAATGAACGTGGGCCCCAATTTCCCCAAGCAGGGAGGGAGGAATTGTGGGCCTCACTACCTCCAGGGCAAGGAGGGATGGCGTGTGGGTCTCAGTACCCACAGGTCAAGGAGGGAGGGTGTATGGGCCTCAGTACTCCCACGGCAGGGAGGGAGGGAGTTTGGGCCTCAGTACCCGATGGCAGGGAGGGAGGGAGGGTGTTTGTTCCTCAGTACACCCAGGGTTGGGAGGCAGTGTGAGCCTCAGTAGACCGAGAACAGGGAGGAAGGGAGTGAGTGTGGGCCTCAGTACCTCAAGTGCTGGGAGGGAGTGAGTGTTGGCCTCAGTAACCCAGGGCAGGGAGGGAGGTTGAGAGTGTGGACCTCATTACACCCATGGCAGGGAGGGAGTGAGTGAGTGTGATCTTCAGTACCAGGAGGGAGGGAGTGTGAGTCTCAGTACAACCTGGCCAGTGAGGGAGGGAGTGAAGGCATCGGTACCCCGAGAACAGGGAGGGAGTGAGTGGTAGTGGCCCTCAGAACCCTGAGGGCCGGGAAAGAGTGAGAGCCTCAGAACCTCCAGGGAGGGAGCGAGGGAGGGATTGTGCGCCTCCGTAACCCAGGGCAGTTACGTAGGGAGGATGTGTGGGCCTCAGTACCCTCAGGGCAGGGAGGGTGGCAGTGTGAGCCTCAGTTCCTCCAGGTTAGGGAGGGTGGGAGTGTGGGCCTCAGTTCTTCAAGGGTAGTGAGGGTGGGAGTGTGGGCCTCAGTACCGGCAGGGCAGGGAGGGAGTGAGAGTGGGACTCAGGACCTCTATTGCAGGGAGGAAGGGACGGAGGAATTGTGGGCCTCAGTAACCCAGGGCAAGGAGAGTGGTAGGGAAGGTGGGCTACAGTACCCCTCGGGCAGGGAGGGAGGGAGGGAGCCTGGGCCTCAGTACACTCAAACCAGGGAGGGAGTGAGTGTGGGCCTCTGTACATGCAGGGCAGGGAGGGAGTGTGAGTCTCAGTACACCAAGACCGGGAGGGACGGAGGAAGTGTGGGCCTCAGTACCCCCAGGGCCACTAGGGAGGGAGGGAGTGTGGGCCTCAGTACCCCCAGGACAGGGAGGGATGGAGTGTGGGCCTCAGTACACCCAGGACAGGGAGGGAGGGAGTGGGGCCTCAGGACCCACAGGACAGGGAGGGTGGGAGTGGGGCCTCAGTACCTTCAGGGCAGAGAGGGACGGAGTGTGTGCCTCAGAAATCCCAGATAGGGAAAGGGTGTAAAACTCACTACCCGCAGGGCAGGGAGGGTGGAAGTGTGGGCATCAGTACACCGAGGATATGGAAACCAGGGAGTGTGGGCATCAGTAAACCCAGGGCAGAGAGGGATGGGGTGTGGGACTCAGTACCTCCAGGGCAGTGAGCGAGGGATGGAGTGTGGACTCAGTACCCGAGGGCTGGGAGGGAGGGAGGGAGTGTGCACATCAGTAGCCCCATAGCAGGGAGGGAGGGAGTTTCGGCCTCAGTACCCGAGGGCAGGAAGGGAGGGAGGGAGTTTGGGCCTCAGGACCACGAGGGCAGGGAGTTAGGGAGTGTGGGCCTCAGTACCTCCAGTGCAAGGAGGGAAAGTGTGTGGGCCTAGTGACCCCGAGGGCAGGGAGAGAGGGAGTGTCGGCCTCAGTACCCAAGGGCAGAGAGGCAGGGAGTGTGTGCCTCAGTACCTTTAGGGCAGGGAGGGAATGAATGTGGGCCTCTGTTCACCCAAGCAGGGAGGGAGGGAGTGTGCGCCTCAGTACCTCCAGGGCAAGGAGTTGTGGGCCTCAGTAAACACAGGTCAAGGAGGGAGGGTGTATGGGCCTCAGTACTCCCTCAGCAGGGAGGGAGGGAGTTTGGGCCTCAGTACCCGAGGGCAGGGAGGGAAGGAGGGTGTTTGGGCCTCAGTACACCCAGGGTTGGGAGGCAGTGTGAGCCTCAGTAGCCCGAGAACAGGGAGGAAGGAAGTGAGTGTGGGCCTCAGTACTTCCAGTGCTGGGAGGGAGTGAGTGTGGGCCTCAGTATCCCAGGGCACGGAGGGTGGTTGGGAGTGTGGGCCTCATTACACCCATGGCAGGGAGGGAGTGAGTGAGTGTGATCTTCAGTACCAGGAGGGAGGGAGTGTGAGTCTCAGTACACCCTGGCCAGTGAGGGAGGGAGTGAAGGCATCGGTACCCCGAGAACAGGGAGGGAGTGAGTGGTAGTGGCCCTCTGAACCCTGAGGGCCGGGAGGGAGTGAGAGCCTCAGAACCTCCAGGGAGGGAGCGAGGGAGGGATTGTGCGCCTCCGTAACCCAGGGCAGTTAAGTAGGGAGGATGTGTGGGCCTCAGTATCCTCAGGGCAGGGAGTGTGGCAGTGTGGGCCTCAGTTCCTCCAGGTTAGGGAGGGTGGGAGTGTGGGCCTCAGTTCTTCAAGGGTAGTGAGGGTGGGAGTGTGGGCCTCAGTACCGGCAGGGCAGGGAGGGAGTGAGAGTGGGACTCAGGACCTCTATGGCAGGGAGGAAGGGACGGAGGGATTGTGGGCCTCAGTAACCCAGGGCAAGGAGAGTGGTAGGGAAGGTGGGTTACAGTACCCCTCGGGCAGGGAGGGAGGGAGGGAGCCTGGGCCTCAGTACCCTCAAACCAGGGAGGGAGTGAGTGTGGGCCTCTGTACATGCAGGGCAGGGAGGGACTGTGAGTCTCAGTACACCAAGACCGGGAGGGACGGAGGAAGTGTGGGCCTCAGTACCCCCAGGGCCACTAGGGAGGGAGGGAGTGTGGGCCTCAGTACCCCCAGGACAGGGAGGGATGGAGTGTGGCCCTCAGTACCCCCAGGACAGGGAGGGAGGGAGTGGGGCCTCAGGACCCACAGGACAGGGAGGTTGGGAGTGGGGCCGCAGTACCTTCAGGGCAGAGAGGGACGGAGTGTGGGCCTCAGAAATCCCAGATAGGGAAAGGGTGTAAAACTCAGTACCCGCAGGGCAGGGAGGGTGGAAGTGTGGGTATCAGTACCCCGAGGATATGGAAACCAGGGAGTGTGGGCATCAGTAACCCCAGGGCAGAGAGGGATGGGGTGTGGGACTCAGTACCTCCAGGGCAGTGAGCGAGGGATGGAGTGTGGCCTCAGTACCCGAGAGCTGGGAGGGAGGGAGGGAGTGTGCACATCAGTAGCCCCATGGCAGGGAGGGAGGGAGTTTCGGCCTCAGTACCCGAGGGCAGGAAGGGAGGGAGGGAGTTTGGGCCTCAGTACTCCCAGGGTAGGGAGCGAGTGTGTGGCTTAGTAGCCTGAGCACAGGGAGGGAGGGAGTGAGAGTGGGCCTCAGGACCACGAGGGCAGGGAGTTAGGGAGTGTGGGCCTCAGTACCTCCAGTGCAAGGAGGGAAAGTGTGTGGGCCTAGTGACCCCGAGGGCAGGGAGAGAGGGAGTGTCGGCCTTAGTACCCAAGGGCAGAGAGGCAGGGAGTGTGTGCCTCAGTACCTTCAGGGCAGGGAGGGAATGAATGTGGGCCTCTGTTCACCCAAGCAGGGAGGGAGGGAGTGTGCGCCTCAGTACCTCCAGGGCAAGGAGGGATGGCGTGTGGGCCTCAGTACACACAGGTCAAGGAGGGAGGGTGTATGGGCCTCAGTACTCCCTCAGCAGGGAGGGAGGGAGTTTGGGCCTCAGTACCCGAGGGCAGGGAGGGAAGGAGGGTGTTTGGGCCTCAGTACACCCAGGGTTGGGAGGCAGTGTGAGCCTCAGTAGCCCGAGAACAGGGAGGAAGGAAGTGAGTGTGGGCCTCAGTACATCCAGTGCTGGGAGGGAGTGAGTGTGGGCCTCAGTATCCCAGGGCACGGAGGGTGGTTGGTAGTGTGGACCTCATTACACCCATGGCAGGGAGGGAGTGAGTGAGTGCGGGCTTCAGTACCAGGAGGGACGGAGTGTAAGCCTCAGTACACCCTGGCCAGTGAAGGAGGGAGTGAAGGCATCGGTACCCCGAGAACAGGGAGGGAGTGAGTGAGCGTGGCCCTCAGAACCCTAGGGGCCGGGAGGGAGTGAGAGCCTCAGCACCTCCAGGGATGGAGCGAGGGAGGGATTGTGGGCCTCCATAACCCAGGGCGGGTAAGTAGGGAGGATGTGTGGGCCTCAGTACCCTCAGGGCAGGGAGGGTGGCAGTGTGGGCCTCAGTTCCTACTGGTTAGGGAGGGTGATATTGTGGGCCTCAGTTCTTCCATGGTCGGGAAGGTGAGAGTTTGGGCCTCAGTACCGGCAGGGCAGGGAGGGAGTGAGAGTGGGCCTCAGGACCTCTATGGCAGGGAGGAAGGGACGGAGGGAGTGTGGGCCAGTAACCCAGGGCAAGGAGAGTGGGGGGGAAGGTGGGCCACAGTACCCCTCGGGTAGGGAGGTAGAGAGGGAGCCTGGGCCTCAGTACCCTCAAACCAGTGAGGGATTGAGTGTGGGCCTCTGTACAGGCAGGGCAGGGAGGGAGTGTGGGATTCAGGAGGGCCAGGACCGGGAGGGAGGGAGGGGTGTGGGCCTCAGTAAACCCAGGGCAGGGAGGGAGGGAGGAAGTGTAGGTCTCAGTACCCTCAAACCAGGAAGGAAGAGAGTGTGGGCCTCTGTACATGTAGGGCAGGTGGGGAGTGTGGGTCTCAGTACACCAAGACAGGGAGGGACGGAGGAAGTCTTGGCCTCAGTACCCCCAGGGCAACTAGGGAGGGAGCGAGTGCGTTTGGGCCTCAGTAACCCCAGGTCAGAGTGTGAGGGAATGTGGGCATCAGTACCCGCAGGGCAGGAAGGGCAGGGAATGTAGGCCTCAGTCCCCCTCGGGCAGAGAAGTAGGGAGTGTGGGCTTCAGTACCCCAAGGACAGGGAGGGATGGGGTGTGGGCCTCAGTACACCCAGGACAGGGACGGAAAGAGTGGAGCCTCAGGACACACAGGACAGGGAGGGAGGGAGTGGGGCCTCAGTACCTTCAGAGTAGAGAGGGACGGAGTGTGGGCCTCAGAAATCCCAGATAGGGAAAGAGTGTGGGACTCAGTACCCGCAGGGCAGGGAGGAAGGGAGTGTGGGCATCAGTACCCCGAGGATATGGAAAGCAGCGAGTGTGGGCCTCAGTAACCCCAGGGCAGAGAGGGATGGGATGTGGGACTCAGTACCTCCAGGGCAGTGAGCGAGGGAAGGAGTGTGGGCCTCAGTACCCGAGGGCTGGGAGGGAGCAAGGGTGTTGAGCCTCAGTACCCGAGGGCAGGGAGGGAGGGAGGGTGTGTGGACCTCAGTACCCGCATGGCAGGGAGGGAGGGAGTTTTGGCCTCAGTACCCGAGTGCAGGGAGGGAGGGAGTTTGGGCCTCAGTACCTTCAGAGCAGGGAGGGAATGAATGTGGGCCTCAGTTCCCACAAGTAGGGAGGGAGGGAGTGTGTGCGGGCCTAGTGACCCCGAGAGCAGGGAAAGAGGGAGTGTCGGCCTCAGTACCCAAGGGCAGAGAGGCAGGGAGTGTGTGCCTCAGTACCTTCAGGGCAGGGAGGGAATGAATGTGGGCCTCAGTTCCCCCAAGTAGGGAGGGAGGGAGTGTGGGCCTCAGTACCCCCATGGCAGGGAGGGAGTGTGTGTTAGCCTCAGTACCACCACGGCGGGAAGGGAGGGATTGTGGGCCTCAGTACCTCCAGGGCAAGGAGGGATGGCGTGAGGGCCTCAGTACCCACAGGTCAACGAGGGAGGGTATATGGGCCTCAGTACTCCCACGGCAGGGAGGGAGGGAGTTTGGGCATCAGTATCCGAGGGCAGGGAGGGAGTGAGGGTGTTTGGGCCTCAGTACACCCAGGGTTGGGCGGCAGTGTGAGCCTCAGTAGCCCGAGAACAGGGAGGAAGGGAGTGAGTGTGGGCCTCAGTACCTCCAGTGCTGGGAGGGAGTGAGTGTGGGCCTCAGTACCCCAGGGCAGGGAGGGAAGTTGGGAGTGTGGGCCTCATTACACCCATGGCAGGGAGGGAGTGAGTGAGTGTGAGCTTCAGTACCAGGAGGGAGGGAGTGTGAGCCTCAGTACACCCTTGCCAGTGAGGGAGGGAGTGAAGGCATAAGTACCCTGAGAATAGGGAAGGAGTGAGTGAGAGTGGCCCTCAGAACCCTAAGCGCCGGGAGGGAGGGAGGGCCTCAGCATCTCCAGGGAGGGAGCGAGGGAGGGATTGTGGGCCTCCGTAACTCAGGGCAGGTAAATAGGGAGGATGTGGGTGCCTCAGTACTCTCATGGCAGGGAGGGTGGCAGTGTGGGCCTCGGTTCCTCCAGGTTCCGGAGGGTGGGAGTGTGGGCCTCAGTTCTTCCAGTGTAGGGAGGGTGGGAGTGTGGGCCTCAGGACTTCTATGCCAGAGAGGAAGGGACCTGAGGGAGTGTGGGCCTCAGTAACCCAGGGCAAAGAGAGTGGGAGGGAAGGTGGGCCACAGTACCCCTCGGGCAGGGAGGGAGGGAGGGAGCTGGGCCTCAGTACCCTCAAACCAGTGAGGGAGTGAGTGTGGGCCTCTGTACATGCAGGTCAGGGAGGGAGTGTGGGCTTCAGGAGGGCCAGGACCGGGAGGGAGGGAGGGAGTGTGGGCCTCAGTAACCCTAGGGCAGGGACGGAGGGAGGAAGTGTAGGTCTCAGTACCCTCAAACCAGGGAGGAAGGGAGTGTGGGCCTCTGTACATGCAGGGCAGGGAGGGAGTGTGGGTCTCAGTACACCAAGACAGGGAGGGACGGAGGAAATGTGGGCCTCAGTACCCCCAGGGCAACTAGGGAGGGAGGGATTGCGTGTGGGCCTCAGTAACCCCAGGTCAGAGTGTGAGTGAGTGTGGGCATCAGTACCCGCAGGGCAGGAAGGGAAGGGAATGTAGGCCTTAGTACCCCTAGGGCAGTGATGTATGGAGTGATGGGCCTCAGGACATCCAGGGCAGGGAGGGAGGGATTGTGGGTCTCAGTACCCGCAGGGCATGGAGGGAGGGAATATGGTCCTCAGTACCACCACGGCAGGAAGGAAGGGAGTGTGGGCCTCAGTACCTCCAGGGCAGGGAGGGAGTGAGGATGTGTGGGCCACATTACTCCACGGCAGTGCGGGAGGGAGTAAGGGTCTCAGGACCCACGGGGCAGGGAGGGAGGCATCGTGGACCTCAGTACCCCCAGGGCAGGGAGGGAGGGAGTGTGGTGCTGAGTAGCCCCTGGGCAGGGAGGAAATGAGTGTGGGCCTCAGTTCCCCCAAGCAGGTAGGGAGGGAGTGTGGGCCTCAGTATCACGAATGTATGGAATCGAGGGAGTGTGGCCCTCAGTACCCCCAGGGTAGAGTGAGAGGTGGTGTGGGCCTCAGTACCTCCAGAGCATGGAGGGAGGGTGTGTGCGCCTCAGTACCCCCATGGCAGGGGGGGAGGGAGTGTGGGCTTCAGTACTCCCTGGGTAGGGAGGGAGTTTCAGCCTCAGTTGCCCGAGAATAGGGAGGGAGCGATAGACAGTGGGCTTCAGGACCACGAGGGCAGGGAGGGAGGGAACTTGGGCCTCAGTACCTCCAGTGCAGGGAGGGAATGAGTATGGGCCTCAGTAATCCCAGGGCAGGGAGGAAATGAATGTGGGCCTCAGTTCCTCGAAGCAGGGAGGGTGGAGTCTGGGCCACAGTACCCCCAGGACAGGGGGGGAGGGAGGAAGTGAGTGTGGATCTCAGTACCCACAGGGCAGGAAGGGAGGGTGTGTGGACCTCAGTACCCCCAGGTCAGAGTGTGAGGGAGTATGGGCCTCAGAACCACAGGGCTTAGAGCGAGGGAGTGTGGTCCTCAGTACCCGCAGGGCAGGGAGGGGGTGAGTGTGAGCCACAGTACCCCCAGGTCAGAGTGTGAGGGACTATGGTCGTCAATACCACAGGGCTTCGAGCGTGGGAATGTGGGCCTCATTACCAGCAGGGCAGGGAGGGAGGGAGTGTGAGCCTCAGTACCCCCAACACAGTGAGTATGCGAGTGTGGACCTCAGTACCCCCGGGGAGGGGCGGAGGTAGTTAGTTTGGGCCTCAAAAACCCGAGTGTGGGGAGGGAGCGAGTGTGGGTCTCATTACCTTCTGGATAGGGTGGGAGGGAGTGTGGGCCTCAGTATCTCCAGAGCACGGAGGGATTGTGGGCATCAGTACCCCCAGGGATGGAGGGATGGAGCTAGAGTGGACCTCAGTACCCCCAGGGCAGGGAGAGAGAGTGGGATCCAGTAGCGCGAGGACAGGGAGGAAGGGAGTGAGAGTGGGCTTCAGGACCACCAAGGCAATGAGGAAGGGAGTGTGTGCCTCAGCACCCCTAGGACAGGGAGGGAGCGAGGAAGAGTGGGCCTCAGTACCCGCAGGGCAGAGAGAAAGAATCTGTGAGCCTCTGTACCCCCAGATAGGGAGCGAATGTGGGTCTCAGCACTCCCAGCTCAGGGAGGGAGGGAGAATGGGCCTCAGTACCCCCAGGGCAGGGAGGGAGGGACTGTGGGCCTCAGCACTTCCAGGACAAGGAGGGTGATGGTGTAGGCCTCAATACCCTCAGGACAGGGAAGGAGTGAGCGTGGGCTTCAGTACCCCCAGGGCAGGGAGGGAGGGAGAATGAGTCTCAGTGCCTCCAGGGCAGGGAGGGAGGGAGTACCTGGGTCTCAGTACCATCAGGTCAGAGTGTGAGGGAGTGTGGGCCTCAGTATCCCCTGCGCAGGGAGGGAGGGAGTGTGTGTCTCAGTAGCCCCAGGGCAGGGAGGGAGGGAGTGTGGACTTTAGTACACCCAGGGCATCGAGGGCGGTAGTGTGGCCTCAGTACCCGAGGGCAGGGAGGCAAGGAGTGTGGACCTCCGTACACCCAGGTCAGGGAGGGAGGGAATGTGCGCGTCAGTACACCCAAGCCAGGGTGTGAGGGAGTGTGGGCCTCAGTAACCCCATGGGAGGGAGGGGGGGAGTGTGGGCCTCAGTACTCCCAGGGCAGGGACGGAGGGAGGGAAGGCGTCAGTACAGCAAGGGCAGGGAGGGAGGGAGGGACTGCATTCCTCAGTACCCCCACAGCCTGGAGGGAGGGAGAGAGCGTGGGCCTCAGTACCCCCAAGACAAGGAGGGAGGGAGTGTGCGCCTCATTATAACCAGGGCAGGGAGGGAGGGAGTGTGAGCCTCAGTACCCCGAGGACAGGGTGGGAGTGGGGGCCTCAGTCCATCCAGTGAGGCTATGATGGAACATGAGCCTCAGGAACCCCAAGGCATGGAGGGAGGTAGTGTGGACCTCAGTACTCCCAGGGAAGGGAGCGAGGGAGTGTGGGCCTCACTACCCCCAGGGCAGGGAGGGAGTGTGGGCCTCATTATCCCCAGGACAGGGAAGAAGGGAGGGCATGTGGGACTCAGTACCACCAGGGCAGGCAGTGTGGCCCTCATTACCTCCTGATCAGGGAGGGAGTGAGGGCCTCAGTACCTCCAGGAGGTAGGGATTGTGTGTGGGCCTACGTACCCTCAGCGCTGGGAGGGAGTGAGGGCTTCAGTACCTCCAGAGAGGAAGTTAGGGCCTCAGTACCTCCAGGGAGGGCGGGAGGGAGCGAATGTTGGCCTCCGTACTCCCAGGGCAGGGATGGAGGGAGAGAGTGTGGGCCTCAGTACCCCAAGAGCAGTGATGGAGGAAGTATGGGCCACAGTATCCCCAGGGTGGGAGAAAGAGTGTATGGGCCTCAGTACGCCCAGATAGGGATGGAATGCGGACCGATGTGCCCCCAGGGAGGGATGGAGAGAGTGTCGGCCTCAATACTCACAGGGCAGGGAGGAAGTCTGAGACTCAGTACCCGCAGGGCAGGGAGGGTGGGAGAGTGGGCTTCAGTACCCGCAGGGCAGTGAGTGAGGGAGTTTGGGTCTCAGTACCCCCAGGGCAGGGAGGCTGGGAGCGTGGGCCTCAGGACCCCCAGTGCAGGGAGTGAGGGAGTGTGGGCCTCTGTATCCCGAGGTTAGTCAGGGTGGGATTGTGGGTCTCAGAAACCCCAGGGCAAGCAGGGAGGGAATTTGGGCCTCAGTACCATGAGGGCAGAGAGCAACGGAGGTTGGGTCTCAGTACCTCCAGGGCAGGATGGGAGGGTGTGTGTGCCTCAGCACCTCCAGGACTTGGACGGAGCATGTATGGGCCTGAGTATCTCCAGGGCAGGGGAGATGGTAAGAGTGTGGTCCTCAGTACCCCCAGGGCAGGGAAGGAGGGAGTGTGGGCCTCAGTTCCCCCAGGGCAGGGAAGGACAGAGTGTGGGCATCAGTTCCCTCGGGCAGGGAGTGTGGGCCTCAGTTCCCTCAAGGTAGGGACGGAGGGAGCGTGGACCTCAGTACACTCAGGGCAGCAAGGGCGTGGGGAAGTGTGGGCCTCAGTACCCACAGGGCAGGGAGAGTGGGCCTCAATACCCGTCGGGCAGTGAGGGAGGGAAGGTGGGCCACAGTACCTGGAGAGAGAGCATGCTGGCCTCAGTACCACAATGGCAGGTAGAATTGGGGCTGTGAATCCTCAGTACCCCCAGGGCAGGGAGTGAGGGAGTCTGGGCCTCAGTAGCACCAGGGGACATAGGGAGGGAGTGAGGGCCTCAGTACCCCCAGGACAGGGAGGGAGCGAGTGAGTGTGGGCCTCAGTACCCCCAGGACAGGGAGGGGGAGAGTGAATGTGTGCCTCAGTACCACAAGGGCAGGGAGGGAGGGAGTGTGGGCCTCCGTACCCGGAGGGCAGGGAGGGAGGGAGTTTGGGCCACAGCACCCCCAGGACAGGGAGGGACGGAGTGTGGGCCTCAGTACCCCGAGGGCAAGGAGGGTGGGAGTTTGGGCCTCAGTCCCCCCAGGAAATGGAGTGAGAGAGTGTGGGCCTCAGTACACCCAAGACAAGGAGGGAGGGAGTGTGGGCCTTATTATCCCCAGGGCAGGGAGGAAGGGAGGGCATGTGGGCCTCAGTATCACCAGGGCAGGCAGTTTGTTCCTCAGTACCACCAGGTCAGGGAGTGACTGAGTGTGGGCCTCAGTAACTCCTGGGCAGGGAGGGAGTGAGGGCCTCAGTACCTCCAGGAGGGAGGGAGTGAGTGTGGGCCTCCGTACCCTAAGCGCCAGGAGGGAGTGAGGGCTTCAGTACCTCCAGAGAGGGAGTTAGGGCCTCAGTACCTCCAATGAGGGAGGGAGGGAGGGTGTGTGGGCCTCAGTACCTCCAGTGCAGGGAGGGAGGGAGTGTGGGCCTCAGTATTGCGAGGGCAGGTAGGGAGGGAGTGAGGGTGTGTGGGTCTCAGTGCAGGGAGCGAGTGAGACTGGGCCTCTGGTACCCCACGGCTGTGAGGATGGGATTGTACGCCTCAATACCCGCAGGGCAGCGAGAGAGAGTAGGCCTCTGAATCCCCTGGAAAGGGAGGACGGCGTGTGGGCATCAGAACTCCATGGGCAGGGAGGAAGGGTGTGTGGACCTCAGTACCTATAAGGCAGGCAGGGAGGTAGCGAGTTTGTGCGTCAGTACTCCTAGGGCAGGGAGGGTGGTTGTGTGGGCCTCAGTAGCCCGAGGACTGGGACTGAAGGAGTGTGGGCCTCAGTGCCCCAGGGCAGGCAGGGAGGGAGGGAGTGTGTATAGGCCTCAGGGCCCGCAGGGCAGGGAGGAGCGAGTGTGGGCCTCAGTACCCCCAAAGTAGGAAAGGAGGAAGTGTGGGTCTCAGTACGCCCAGGGCAGGAAGGGAGTGTGCGCCCCAATACACTCAGGGCAGGAAGGGAGAGCGTGTGGGCCTCAGTACCCCCAAAGTAGGGAAGGAGGGAGTGTGGGCCTCAGTACCCCCAGTGCAGGAAGTGAGTGTGGGCCTCAATACCCACAGGGCAGGGAGGGAGGGTGTCTGGGCCTCAATCCCCCCAAAGCAGTTAGTGAGGGAGTGTGGGCCGCAGTAAACCCAGGGCGGGAAGGGAGGTTGTTTGGGCCTCAGTATCTCCAGTGCAGGGAGGGAGCGGAGTTAGAGTGGGCCTCAGGACCCAGAGGGTCGGAGTAAGTGATTGTGTGCCTCAGTACCTCAAGGGCAGGGAGGGAGGGAGTGGGGGCTTCAGTAACCCCAGGGCAGGGACGGAGGGTGTCTGGCCATCAGTACCCCAGGGCAGGGAGGGAGGGAATGTGGGGCTCCGTACCCCATGGTCAGAGAGGAGTGTGGGCCTCAGTACCCACAGGGCAGGGAGAGTGGGCCTTAATACTCCTCGGGCAGGGAGGGAGATTGGGCCTCAGAATCCCCAGGGCAAGGAGGGAGGGTGTGTGGGCCTCAGTACACCCAGGACAGAGTAGGAGGCAGTGTGGGACTCATTAACGCCAGGACAGGGAGGAAGGGAATGTGGGCCTCTGTACCCCCTGGGCAAGGAGGGAGTGTGGGCCTCAGAACCCCCAGGGCAGCGACGGGGAGAGTGTGGGCCTCAGTACCCCCATGAAAGGGAGGGAGGGAGTGTGGGCCTCATTACCGCCAGGATAGGGAGGGAGCGAGTGTGGGCCTCTGTACCACCAAGGCAGGAAGAAAGGGAGGGAGTGTGGGCCTCAGTACCAGCAGGGCAGGAAGGGAGGGAGGGGATGTTGGCCTCCATTCCCCTAGGCCACTGAGGGAGGGAGGGTGTGCGGGTCTCAGTACACTCAGGGCAGGGAGGGAGTGAGTGTGGGCCTCAGTACCCCTCGCGCAGGGAGGGAGGGAGTGTGGGCCTCAGTACACCTCGGGCAGGGAGGGAGGGAGTGTGAGCCTCAGTAACCCCATGGCTGGGAGGGAGGGTGTGAGGGAGGCGCTCAGGACCTTCATGGAACGGAGGGAGTGAGGGCCTCACTATCTTTAGGGAGGGGGAGAGGTAGTGTGGGCCTCGGTACCACCAGGCCAGCGAGGGAGTGTGGGCCTCCATACCCCGAGGGCAGGGAGTGGGAGAGGGAGTCTGGGCCTCATTTTCCCCAGGGCAGGGAGATAGTGTAGGCCTCAGTACCCCCTGGCTAGGTAGGGACGGAATGTGGGCCTCAGTTCCTCCAGGGAGGAGGGAGGGAGTCTGGGGCTCAGTACGTCCAGGGTATGGAAGGAGTGTGGGCCTCAGTACACACAGGGCATGGAGGGAGATGTGCCTCAGTACCCCCAGGAAGGGAGGGAGTGTGGGCCTCAGTACGTCCAGGATAGGGAGGGTGCGAGTGTGGGCCTCAGTATCCCCAGGGCAGGGAGGGAGGGAGTGTGGGCCTCAGTACCTCCAGGGCAGGTAGGTAGGGAGTGTGGTCCTCAGTACACTTAGGGAAGGGAGGGAGTTTGGGCCTCAGCAACCACAGATAGGTAAGGATTGAGTGACTCAGTACCCCCATGGCAGTGAGGGAGTGTGTGTGGGCCTCAGGACCCCCAGTCCAGGGAGGGAGGGAGGGAGGGAGTGTGGGCCTCAGTAACCCAAGGACAGAGAGAGAGGGAGGGTGTGGGATTTTCTGTTCCCCAAGGGCAGTGTGGGAGGCAATGTGGGCCTCAGTACCCCCAGGGCAGGGAGTGAGGGATGGCATGTAGGCCTCAGTACGCCCAGGGCAGCGAGTGTGGGCCTCAGTACCCCTGGGGCAAAAAAGGGAGGGAGTGAGGGCATCAAAACCCCGAGGGCAGAGAGGGAAGAATGTGGGCCTCAGTATCCGGAGGGTGAGACTGTGAGCCTCAGTACCCCCAGGGCAGGGAGTGATGGAGTGAGGGCCTCACTACCCCGAGGACACGGAGGGAGTGAGTGAGAGTGGGCCTCAGGACCCTAAGGGCAGGGAGGGGGTGAGTGTGGGTCTCAGTACCTCCAGGGCAGGGAGGAAATGAGGGCCTCAGTAAATCGAGGGCAGGGAGGGAGGGCCTCAGTACCTCCAGGGCAGGGAGGGAGTGAGGGCCTCAGTACCTCCAGGGCAGTTAGGCAGGGAGTGTGGGCCTCAGTACTCCCAGTTAGGTAGTGGAGTGTGGGCCTCAGTACCCCCAAGGCAGTGAGGTAGGGAGGGAGTGCAGGACACTGTACACCCTGATAGGGAGGGAGTATGCGCGTCAGTACCACCAAGGCAGTGAGGGAGGGAGTGTGGGCCTCAGGACTCCCAGAGCAGGGAGGGAGGGAGGGAATATGGGCCTCAGTACCTGCAGGCCAGGGAGAGAGTAGGCCTCAGTACCCCTGACCAGGTAGGGAGGGTGTGTGGGCCTCATTATCTCCAGGGCAGCGAAAGTAGAAATATGGGCCTCATTACAGCAAAGGCAGGGAGAGAGTGAGTGTGGGCCTCAGTATCCGCAAATAAGGAGGGAGTATGTGCCAAAGTATCCCCAAGGCAGTGAGGGGTGGAGTGTGGGCCTCGGTACCTCTAGTGCCGGGACGGAGGGTGTGTGGGCCTCAGTAACCCCAGGGAGGGAGTGAGAGTGGGCCTCAGTTCCCCCAGTGCCGTGAGGGAGGGAGGGAGTGTGAGCCTCATTACCCCCAGGTCAGAGTGTGTGGGAGTAAGGGCCTCAGCATGCACAGGTAAGGAGGGCGGGCATGTGGGCCTCAGTACCCCCAGGGCAGGGAGGCAAGGAGTATAGGCCTCAGTACCCAGAGGGAGGGAGTCTGAGCCTATGTACCCCCAGGGCAGGGAGGGAGTGAGGACCTCAGTACCGCAAAGGGCAGGGAGTGAGGGAGGGAGTGTGGGCCTCAGTACCTCCAGGGCAGGGAGGGAGAGATTTTGGGCCTCATTACCTATGGAGCAGGGAGGGTGGGAGTGTGGTCCTCCGTACCGCCAGGGGAGGGAGGGATGAAGAGCGTGTGAGCCTCAGGTCCCCCAACGCAGTGAGAGAGATTGGGCCTAAGTAAACCTGGACAGGTAGGGAGGGAATTTGGGCCTCAGTACTACTACGGCAGTGAGGAACAGAGGGAGTGCGGGCCTCAGTACCTCCAGGGCAGGGAGCTTGTGAGTGTGGGCCTCAGTACTCCCAGGGCAGGGAGGAAGGGAGTGTGGGCCTCAGTACCTCCAGGGCAGAGAGGGAGTTAGCGTGGGCCTCAGTACCCCAGGGCAGAGAGGAAGGGAAAGTGGCCCTTAATACCCCCGGAGCAGTGAGGAGGGTGTGTGGGCATTTCTAACCTCAGGACAGGGAGGGAGGGAGTGAGTGTGGGGCTTAGTACCACCAGGGCAGGGAGGGAGTGTGGGCCTCAGTACCCCCAGGGCAGAAATGGATGTAGTGTGTGCCTCAGTACCCCCAAGGCAGTGACGGAGGGTGTGTGTGCCTCAGGACCCCCAGGGCAGGAAGGTAGTTTTGGCCTCAGTACCTCCAGTGTATGTAGGGAGTGTGTGCCGGCTTCAATACCCCCAGGGCAGGGAAGGTGGGAGTGAGGGCCTCAGTACACCCAGGGCAGGTAGTGAGGGACAGAGTGTGGGCCTCAGTACTCCCAGATAGGGAAGGAGTGTGGACCTCAGTACCGCCCCAGCAGTGAGGGAGTGAGTGTGGGCCTCAGGACCCCCAGGAAAGGGAGGCAGTCAGTGTGGGCCTCAGTACCCCCAGGGCAGATAGGGACGGAGTGTGGGCCTCAGTACCCCCAGATAGGGAGGGATTGTGGGCTTCTGTACCTCCATGGCCGTGAGGAGGGAGTGTGGGCCTCAGGACCCACAGGGCAGGGAGGGAGGGAGCGAGGAAGTGTGGGCCTCAGTACCCACAGGGCAGGGAGGAAGGGAGTGAGTGTGGGCGTCAGTACACTGAGGTGAGAGTGTGAGGGTGTGGGGGCCTCAATACCTCCAGGGCAGGTAAGGAGGGAGTGTGGGCCTCAGTACCCCAGGACATGGAGGGAAGTAGGGAGTGAAGGCCTCTGTACTACCAGGGCAGTGAGGGAGGGTGGTTGGGCCTCAGGATCCCCAGGACAGGGAGGGAGGGAGGGAGTGCGGGGAGACCAATTGAATAAGTACTTTGGTTTGCTATTCATCAAGGAGGACACAAACAACCTTCCGGATATAAAAGGGGTCAGAGGATCTAGTAAGAAGGAGAAACTGAGGGAAGTCCTTATTAGTCGGGAAATTGTGTTGGGGAAATTGATGGCGTTGAAGGCCGATAAACCCCAAGAGCCTGATGGACTGCAGCCCAGAGTACTTAAGCAGGTGGTCTTGGAAATAGCGGATGCATTGACAGTCGTTTTCCAACATTACATAGAATCTGGATCAGTTTCTATCGAGTGGAGGGTAGCCAATGTAACCCCACTTTTTAAAAAATGAGGGAGAGAGAAAACAGCCTGACATCGGTCGTGGGTAAAATGATGGAATCAATTATTAAGGATGTCATAGCAGCACATTTGGAAAGAGGTGACATGATAGGTCCAAGTCAGCATGGAATGTGAAAGGGAAATCATGCTTGACAAATCTTCTGGAATTTTTTGAGGATGTTTTCAGTAGAGTGGACAAGGGAGAACTAGTTGATGTGGTGTATTTGACCTTTCAGAAGGGTTTCGACAAGGTCCCACACAAGAGATTAAAATGCAACGTTAAAGCACATGGGATTGGGGGGTAGTGTGAAGACGTGGATTGAGAACTGGTTGCCAGACAGGAAGCAAAGAGTAGGAGTAAATGGGTACTTTTCAGAATAACAGCCAGTGACTAGTGGGGTACCGCAGGGATCAGTGCTGGGGCCCCAGCTATTTACACTGTACATTAATGATTTGGACGAGGAGATTAAATGCAGTATCTTAAAATTTGCGGATGTCACTAAGTTAGGTGGCAGTGTGAGCTGCGAGGAGGATGCTATGAGGCTGCAGAGCGACTTGGACAGGTTAGGTGACTGGGCAAATGTATGGCAGATGAAGTATAATGTGGATAAATGTGAGGTTATCCACTTTGCTGGTAAAAACAGAGACAGACTATTACCTGAATGGTGACAGATTAGGAAAAGCGGAGGTGCAACGAGACCTGGGTGTCATGGTATATCAGTCATTGAAGTTTGGCATGCAGGTGCAGCAGGCGGTTAAGAAAGCAAATGGCATGTTGGCCTTCATAGCGAGGGGATTTGTGTACAGGGGCAGGGAGGTGTTACTACAGTTGTACTGGGCCTTGGTGAGGCCAAACCTGGAGTATTGTGTACAGTTTTGGTCTCCTAACTTGAGGAACGACATTCTTGCTATTGAGGGCAATCAGCGAAGGTTCACCAGACTGATTTCCGGGTTGGCGGGACTGACATATCAAGAAAGATTGGATCAACTGGGCTTGAATTCAATGGAGTTCAGAAGAATGAGAGGGGATCTCAGAGAAACATATAAAATTCTGACGGGTTTAGACAGGTTAGATGCAGGAAGAATGTTCCCAATGTTGGGGAAGTCCACAACCAGGGGTCACAGTCTAAGGATAACGGGTAAGCCATTTAGGACGGAGATGAGGAGAAACTTCTTCACCCAGAGAGTGGTGAAACTGTGGAATTCTCTACCACAGGAAGTTGTTGAGGCCAATTCACTGAATATATTCAACAAGGAGTTAGATGTAGTCCTTACTACAGGGGCGAACAAGGGGTATGATGAGAAAGCAGGAATGGGGTACTGAAGTTGATGTTCAGCCATGAACTCATTGAATGTCGGTGAAGGCTCGAAGTGCCAAATGGCCTACTCCTGCACCTATTTTCTATATTTCAAGTTTCTCCCCATCTTTACCCCTTCCCCTCCTCGCTCCAATCCGCCTTGTCGAGGAGCACCTCAGGCGATGCCTCAATTGGAGGGATGAAGGAAGAGCCGAGTGAAACGAGGTGGGAAGATTCTCGTATCCAGGAGCAGGATTGTTCTAATGACGCGCATGTGTCATTGGGACTGCGGGCGGGGGCGGGGGGTGCTGAAACTAGCAGTGGAGTGTCGCGTTCCGGGACCAGTGTGAGGCCTGTGCCAGCAGAATCCCTGGCTATCCCCTCCAGGGTCTCCGCCATCCATTGATGGTGCCGGAGACTCTGGCCAGCTGTTGGGATATGCCCCCAATGCTTCTCGGAGCTGGTTACCTATGGTCTACAGTCATCCTCAACAAGCGTACCATCTCTCCGTTCTCATCTGTCGCTGGTGTCCGTGACCAATGCATGGTTCCTGTGAGCCTGCGGACAAGCGGGGTTGCCTTGTAGCGAGGTTCCTTTTGTGTCCGATACCTCCACACTGGAGCTGGGAGTTGCTGGAAGGATCACTAGATGTTCCTTGGAGGAGAATGCCTGTTCGACCATGGCGATGCAGGCTCCTGGAAGTCCGTACTCCCCTCGATCCGCGAGAGAACAAACGGATAGACGGGCGATAATCGGACATCCTCCACACGAGATGTCGGTTCATCCACCAAGACAGGCCCCTTGCCCCCAGCTTCTGGCCTCTGTGGTCTTGCCCAATCAACACAGTTTGCATTGCAACGATTCTCACTGGGCCTGCATTATTTGTGGGACGACGTTAGCAACCAACGATCAAATATTATTGCTCGGGTGTAAGTGCATGTGGCACCAATTCAATTCAGATCGTGCAATGGAGTATACTTGGCTCACGTCCGATCACTTCATGTTATGTAGACCTAGTCCTGGCTCTCCGACTGTTCGTCCCAACGGGTATGATCACCTGCTCCTCCGTGGCAGTGATGTGGCTGGTGACTGGTGGCCTCCCCATCAGTTGGACACTCGTCGGACCTCATCGTCGATAACTTCTCCTGTGAAATGTAACTGATGACAATTTGAGAAACCATCTATCAAATATGAGTGTCCGGATATGAATGGGTTGAGGCCTCCAATGAATTCACATCCATCACGCAATGGCATAAGCTTTTCTCACTTCAGGTTCAGCAAATGCGTCCGTGGCTGTTTGCGGGTGCTGTCGCACGAGTGCGAACAGACGCCTCTCCGTCTCAGTGATGTCGCAGAGGGATGGTGGGCCCTACACCCGTTAACCTCGGCACGGACCACGTCACCTCGAACTTCCTCAGTATAAGGTGACTGGACGACAAGGCGAGAGAACATTGCGTGATATCATTGCTAGGTCCTGTCACAGAGCCTGATACAACACATAACCAACAGATGCAATCAGGATTAGTATTTTAATTAGTTTTCATGACATTACGATTCAAACCGTGACCGCAGGCTTTGAGGAAAACATTTTTGGAAAAGTGAAAGAGTTTATGTGATAGAAACATAGAAATATAGAAACATAGAAAGATAAAAGATAGGTGCAGGAGTAGGCCATTCAGCCCTTCGATCCTGCACCGCCATTCAATGAGTTCTTGGCTGAACATGCAAATTTAGTACCCCATTCCTGCTTTCCTGCCGTACCCTTTGATACCCCTAGTAGTAAGGACTACATCTATCTTCTTTTTGCATATATTTAGTGAATTGGCCTCAACAACTTCCTGTGGTTGAGAATTCCACAGATTCACCACTCTCTGGGTGAAGAAGTTTCTCCTCATCTCGGTCCTAAATGGCTTACCACTTATCCTTAGTCTGTGACCCCTGGTTCTCGACTTCCCCAACTTTGGGAACATTCTTCCTGCATCGATCCTGTCTGAACCTGTCAGAATTTTAAACGTTTCGCTGAGATCCCCTCTCATTCTGTTGAACTCCAGTGAATACAAGCCCAGTTGATCCAATCTTTCAGGATACGTCATTCCCGCCATCCCGGGAAACAGTCTGGTCAACCTTCGCTGCACTCCCTCAATAGAAAGAATGTCCTTCCTCAAGTTAGGAGACCAAAACTGTACACAATACTCCAGTTGTGGCCTCACCAAGGCCCTGTACAACTGTAGTAACACCGACCTGCCCCTGTACAAGAAACCCCTCGCTATGAAGGCCAACATGCCATTTGCCGCCTTCTCCGCCTGCTGTACCTGCATCCAACCTACAATGACTGATGTACCATGACACCCATGTCTTGTTGCACCTCCCCTTTTTCCAATCTGCCACCATTCAGAAAATAGTCTGTCTCTCTGTTTTGTACTACCAAAGTGGATAACCTCGCATTTATCCACATTATAGTGCATCTGTCATGCATTTGCATACTCACCTAACCTATCCAAGTAACTCTGCAGCCTCATATCATCCTCCTCGCCTGATGAGAGGCTGATACAAATCAAATTCTTTGAATACATAATTAAATCTAAATCAATTTGCTATTTAATCTTGCGCATCGCACAAGGTCTTTCCATCGTTTGCGGCATTGGTTGCACTCACAAACATTGTTGGTTGCCAGCAACACCAACTGTCCTATCTCGGTCCATATCCTTTGGAGTGGGCTTCCCATCCACATCGTGTGTCAAATCACCCCAGCGTAACTGGACTACCTGCAGGAGCGAGGTTGCCTCGTCCGAGAACCACCTGGCTCTTTTGCGCCTTCAACGTGTTCCTCTCCCAACTCATTGTTCTCTCTAGCGTCAGAGTCCAAAGCGTGGTGTGATGCCTCCTCTTGGCTCTCCATTATAAGCCAAACTGAGGCAAATATGTGGCTGGCGGCGACTAATTTTTCTTTCCCTACTTGCTGTGAAGCTCCAAAGTCTCTCTCCCTCCTCCCAAAGTAGTCACATGACACCCAGACACGCCTGCAGTCCCTCAGAGCACCCTCTCTCCCTAACTCCTCTTCCGTTCATGTCGCGATGACCATTGACTTCCAGAACCGCTGGAACCAAGTATTGCCATGCTGTTGCGAAGGACGGCCACACTTTACGCAGAAGGTCAAAAAGAACTTGAATTCGCCGGGTGTCACACACATATTCTAAAAACGAAACTAGAGTCTTTGCGAATGGACGAGAAGCCAGCGATCTGAAAACAATTTGTTAACGCCCACGCTGGAAATTACGCCCATTTTTGGGGCGATAAGCACAAAAGTGCAGGTTGTAAGGACTTTGAGAATAGGCGAGTAGCCGGCGATCTCAAAACACTTTGTTAACGTCCACGCTGAAATTACGCCCATTTGTGGGGCGATAAGCACAAAAGTGGATGTTGTCAGGACTTTGAGAATAGGCGAGTATGCCGAGATCTCAAAACAATTTGTTAACGCCCACGTTGGAAATTACGCCAATTTTGGGGCGATATGCACAAAAGTGGAGGTTGTAAGGACTTTGAGAATAGGCGAGTATCAGGTGATCTCAAAACACTTTGTTAACGCCCACGCTGGAAATGACGTGCATTTTTGGGCTATCTGCACAAAAGTGTAACATCCAGCCCAAAGCATCGAACACAAGGTTACGGTTGTTCCAAAGGGAAATGAGTCGAAAGATACGGAATAATAATCTCGTGAAATTTCAACTACTGCAATATTAATTGGACAGAAGAGATAGGGAAGAGGATCAGGGAATGGAGTTCCCACAATGCGTACATGAATCCTTTCGATCCCAATCAATAAGAAGACCAACAAGGAAGTGTCCGCTATTGGATGTCGTAATAGGGAAAAAAGCAGAGCAGATAAGAGAACTAAAAGTTGGGTACATCTATGCAATAATAATATAATATGCTGTAAGGTCATAATTGAAATGGACATAAGTATGACGGTGAGCAGTTTAATTGATTGCAGAAAAGTTGGATTTGCCAATAGAACATGGGGAGATATAATGACCAGTAATATTGGAAAAATATGACAAGAATTTAAAAGGGGAACATTTGAAACGCTGTGCAGCAGAATTTGTGAAAATAGATATTCTGCTAAAAACAAGAACATACTGAGCACTAATGATGAATAAAGATACACAGAAACAAATTCGGTTAAGGATACAGGCATGCACTAATTCCATGTACAGCGGCACTCAGCATGATAAGGGAGAATATGGAGCGAGTAGGAATGAAGTCAAAAACTATTAGAAAGGCACAGAGCAATTGTGGCCTTAAATTATCAAGGAACAAAGAAGACATCGAAAATAGTACATCAATTAAAAAGGAAGGTTGGAATGGGAATATGACCACAGAGGATTGGAGAGGCAGCAATAGAGAGATGGCAGAAATATTAAGTAATTGCTTTGCTTCATTATTTATCAGGGCAACAGAGCAGGTGAACATGAGATTAGATGATGAGATTAATAAGGAGTAATTTCATTTAAAATAAAAAATGAAGAGCTGTTAAATAAACAAGAAAACTCAAAGAGAATAAAATCCGGCTCCGGACGGATTACATCTGCACAATTTAAACCAATTTAAAGTAGAGATAGCAGAGGCACTGTTTTCGTTAATATAATGTGTACAACCAGTACACAGCCAGATAGCTAATGTAATAACCATATTTAAGAAAAGAGATAGAACATGCACAGGACACTGTAGAACGGACAGCTTAACGTCGGTGGTTGGAAATATAATGGCACGACGACTCAAGGGGAACATGGAACATATTGGCCATGGGGGATTCAACATAATGCTGCTGGATTGAAAGAACTGCATTAGCTTCCCTCGCATTCACGTGACTTTAGAATTTGATCTCGATTAAATTCACATCGCTGAAACGAATTAGGGATTCGATGGGCTCGGTGGAGGAAAACTATATCCTCTGGAGTGGAATCCAGAACAATAGGGCTCCTCGCTAAAATTACAGGTAGGATATTCACAGAGAATACAGGTACAGATAGGAGTGGGCTTTGTCCCACTGTGAATCGGTTATATGTACAGGGAGGGCTGAGGCCTGTCTGACTGGTACCCGAATACAGGTACACACATGCCAGCGGTCTGTCCGACTGGTTCACGAATACCAAAACAGGCACGACAGAGGTCTGTCAGACTGCGACCCGAATACAATATACATAGATGACCTGGAAGAGGGACAGAGTGTAGTGTGACAAAATCTGCAGATGACACAAAGATTAGTGGGGTAAGCGGGTTGTGTATAGGACACAGGGAGGCTGAAAAGAGATTTGGATAGGTTAAGCGAATGGGCTAAGGTTTGGCAGATGGAATAAAATGTCTGGAAAATGTGAGGTCATCCACCTTGGGAAAAAAGAATGTAAAAGTGAATATTATTTGAATGAGGGAGAAATTACAAGATGCTGCGGTGCAGAGGGACCTGGGAGTCCTTGTGTATGAATCCCAAAAAGTTAGTTTGCAGGTGCAGCAGGTAATCGGGAAGGCGAATGAAATGGTGGCCTTTATTGCGAGAGGGATGGAGTACAAAAGCAGGGAGGTCCTGCTGCAACTGTACAGGGTATTATTGAGGCCGCACCTGGAGTACTGCGTGCAGTTTTGGTCACCTTACTTAAGGAAGGATATACTAGCTTTGAACGGGGTACAGAGACGATTCACGAGGATGATTCCAGAGATGAGGGGGTTATCTTACGATGATAAATGGAGTAGACTGGGTCTTTACTCGTTGGAGTTCAGAAGAATGAGGGGTGATCTTATAGAAACATTTAAAATAATAAAAGGGATAGACAAGATAGATGTCGAGAGCTTGTTGTCACTGGTTGGTGCGACTGAAACAAGGGGGCACAGCCTCAAAATAAGGGAGAGCCAATTTAAAACGGAGTTGAGAAGGAATTTCGCCTCCCAGAGTGTTGTGAATCTGTGGAATTCTGGGCCAAGGAAGCAGTTGAGGCTAGCTCATTGGACGTATTCAAATCACAGATAGATAGATTTTTTACCAATAAGGGAATTAAGGGTTACGGGGAGCGGGCGGGTAAGTGGAGCTGAGTCCATGACCTGATCAGCCATGATATTATTGAATGGCGGAGCAGGCTCGAGGGGCTAGATGACCGACTCCTGTTCCTAATTCTTATGTTCTTATGTTCTTGTGTTTAATTTCAGTGATAACCACTTTGTGGATGCGCAGTTTCCGAACGCAGGTCTGCTTGGTAAGTCGATGTAAGACCTCTTCTCCCTGTAAGTGCGGAGTGAGTATGGTCTGGACCTCCTGCTCTGTCTGGCACGTCATATTGTGCACCTCTGCCTCATTCAGTTTCTCACTTTCTAATCTAGTGCTGAGCATACTCACCAGCACACACTGGTTTGGCCCAATAGCCTGATTCTCTGCTCTATGTTCTATATAATATAACCCACTGAACTTGAGCTCAGCCCTTCCTGCCTACCTACTTTCGAGCCTCTCGCACTGGAAGATGCAATGTCTAGCTGCACTAAATAGCTGCAGTGACACGTTACAGAAGAGCTCAGAGTGAATGCTCGTGTGGTACTTTCTCAAAAGACCATGTGGGAATTTTCAATCAGAAATATGGCCGTGTCCAACACACAGTGCTAGCCCCGCCGCTTGGTGTATGATCAGATCACCAGCCATTACTGGTTTAATTCAATGGAAGGAACTCTGCTGCTAAATATTACATTCCTGGACTGCAAACACTGGGACACGCCTCTGGGCTGCTATCAGTCTTTCTGTTTATTAATTAATTGTACAATTGAGGTAACCGGATATTTCACTGCGCTCTTCAACTGCTCTCTGAACTTGGACTGGGTCACCCCGGAAATAAATGTGTTTGTACAGCAACTTAAATTCCGCAGTATAAATCCGACCTCTGTAAATTGATAGAAAGAATAACTGTAATCACTGGGATTTATTCCTGCACTGCTTTAATAAAAGAAATCTGGAGCAATTATCAGCCACAGCAGTATGAAGCTGCCGGATATGGAGAAGAGTAAAATGACACACTTCCTCCTGCGCTGCATCTCTGGGTTACTGACATTCCCCCCATTGCTCTCACCCCTCAGTCCTTTACGGACTCGACTGGCCACTAAAATGTGTCTGACTGTCAGAGCGTTGAGCAACAAAATTACAGCGAATGGGAGCAGTGTGGTTAAAGCCGTATCAAACCAGTCAAATCCCAGCCATCCGGGCTCAGTAAGATAGGCTGGGATTAAGGAACAGTACCACAGAACATTGTCGATTATATATCCAGGTTCAATTGTAAAGTAGTGAGGAATGTTTTTTGAACAGAGCAGAATGCAGGTTGTTGCCAGAACCACAGCCGCAGTTCTCCCAGTGCAATATTTAGTTTTCAGCTTCTGCCAACAAATGGCCACAAATCGGTCAAAGGTGAATGTGACGGTGAATCAGACAGAACAGTCTGTGGCTGCACGGGTCAGGAGAGTGATAACAGTAGACACACGGGTGATATCCCGGAAAGACCACTGGAAATAATACCAACTGATCTGCCGCAGTATGACCCCAGTGGTGACCACCAGTAGATCCACCGCTGCCATGGCCACCAGGTAGCAAGTGGTGCAGGTGGACAGCCCGAACTTTCCCCGGGACAGGATCACAATCGCCACTAAATTCACTGTTATAAACAGAAGGGAAAAGAGACGGTCAATTATTGGTCACACATTGTCGGTGACTGAGCCCAGACAGCAAGGCCTGTGATTTAGCACAAAAACAGCCGTGGGGACATCGGGTCAGGGGTTAACATATACATTATATCATCCCAACCCAACCTACCTCCAACCCGCTGCTTCCCAGTTTAGCAGAGACAGGGCAGTGGGAGGGAAGCCGAGCCATCCCAGCGGGCGGGTGGCCAATATAAATGTATTAATGCGGATGGCAGCTTCTGGTTTCAACTATGTTACGGGTTTAACGTATTTTACGAATTAACTGTGGTTGGCTGTGTTTCCCAGGCCTCGGGATACACGGCAGCTAAAGTGAGCCAAGGACAGCCTCGGGGTCAATGGAAGTGCCTTCACGGCCCCGGTTGTGGGCCAGGAGCTGCAGGTGATCCTTCACCAAGGCTCCACACGCTCTCCCACTCTCTCCCTCTGCTTAGACTACCACCACACTAACGGTGGTAAATCTGATAAAATACAGCGTAAGCTAAAAACACTCAGAATGTCAGGCAGCATCTGTGGAGAGAGATACAGAGTTAACGTTTCAGGTGATAACGCATCTTCAATACTGGAATCCGCGAGAGATGGACAGTTTTGAGGCAATGTTAGAGGCAGAGAAAGTTGTGGTAGGAGGAGGAAAGAACAAATTTGAACGTCTTTGATGGGATGGTGGGCAGGAGTGATTCAACGACAAAAGGGATGATGGTGTAAGAGAAATGGGACAACTAAAGGAACAGGAAATGAGTGAAGAGGAGATGTAACTGGATAGAGCAGGATTACAGAGTCGGGTGGTAGGACGGTGGGGAGTGCAAGGTATATCTGGCAAAGATCAGAAGGCTCCCATGGCCCGGGAATGTGGTGGAGAAATGTCAGTAGACCCCAGGGGTACGGACAAGCCCACCTGCCATGTACCGAGAGGTGATCCCAAGCACCAGCACACAACTCCTCCACTCCCAGTGGCTCTACTGAAGACATCCTTCATTACCAGCACATGCTGTCTGAGGAAACGGGAGCGGTCGCAATGATCTGAAAAGTTTCATCTCAGTTTTATGGCCGGGTTGCAATAAATGGATAATGGAAACATGTGGTGCTGTTCCCCATTGAGTTACAAAGGGGAACATTTTAAAAGGTCGAAGGTAGAGATGTCAGACTGGGAGTGGGATGTAGAATTAAAGGGGCAAGAGACCCGGGGAGTGTGAGACAGAGAGAGGGAGAGAGACACGTTTGCAGACAGAATGGAGACGTTGAGGAATATATTCACACAATCTCTGTTTAGTCCTCCCCGACCTACAGGAGACTGCATCGTGAACAGCGAATACGGTATATTGCATTGTAGGAAATACCAGTCTCTTACTGTTTAAGATTAAAGGCCCTATAGGATGGAACGAATGGAGGTGAAAGGGCAGGTGTTGCATCTCCTAGGGTTTGCATAGCAAGGTCCGGTGGAAGAGGATACATGTTGGGGGCGATTCAGGAGTGGTCCAGGTTGTTGTGGAGGGACCGATCCATTGGTAATGTTGAACGCAGATGTGATTGGTGGTGAGAAAAGAAGGAAGGGACAGACATTGCGGAGGATGATCTTTTGAATATGAGGGTTTAATGAGACTAAGGTGAGTGCATGGGGACGAGATCATGGTTCGAGCAGGGAGGGTCAGGGGCGAGGAAATTAATGCAGCAAATTGAATTGACACTGCGGTGGGGAATCCTCGACTGTGGATAAATGCGGGAAATTGGATTGTCACTGTCGAGGACCCTGTCCACCACAGAGGACGGGTATCCTCAGCTCAGAAAAAGGAAGACAGGTTGTAAGCTCTGGTGTGGGAGGTGGCATCATCGGAACATGGAATGCAGGCAGCTACATTCGGAGAATGTATTAAAGTCCTTCCAGTAAGCTGGGTGAGAGGTCATATAATCAAGGTAGCTGTTGGAGTCGGCCGGATTATGGTAGATATTTGTCGAGAGCCTATCCTCGGAAAGGGACTTAGAGATGTCGAAGAAGGGAAGGGAAGTGACAGAGGGAGCATGTGAAGGATAGGGAGGGACGTAAATTAGAAGCAAGGTTGACAACTTAATTATTTTTATGACTATTTTTAATAATATTAATATTAATAATAACTATTATTATTAAAACTAAAAACATGTATTTATATCGCGCCTTTAACGTAGTTAAATGTACCAGGGCTCTTCAAAACAATGTTAACAGGACAACACAGATACCTATGACACCGATACAAAAAAGAAAACATTAAAGGCATATGACCAAAAGCTTGGGAAAAGAGGGTGACTTTAAGGAACGTATTTAAAATGGAAAGATGGTTAGAGAAGCGGAGATGTTTAGGGAGAGGCTTCCAGAGTTTAGCGTCCAATCAGCTGAAGGTAAGGCCACCGATAGTTGAGCAGTATAATGAGGGATATTCGAGAGGGCAGAATCTGAAGAGCGGAGATATCTTGAGGGGTTGTGAGGCTAAAAAAGAGTACAGGGGTAAGAGAGGTGCAATGCCATGGAGAGATTTGTAAACAAGGATGATAATTTTCAAAATCGTGGCGTTCTTTAACCGGGAGCCAATGTCGGTCAGAAAGCAGAGGGGTGAGGTGATGGGTGATCATGACTTTGTGCGAGTTAGGACATTTTCAAGTTCATGGCGAGAAAAGGATATTGCGCGACCACAGTCATCAATGTACCTGAAAAATATGTGAAAAAGAAATCAGGACTAGAATAGCAACATCGAAGATTCCCCCGTCTCCCAAGAAAAGGCCGCATAGCTAGGAACCATCTGAGTTCCGGAGTGTAGGGATGGAACATTGTTCAGACCAGATTTCCAGCACTTGTACTTTCAGCAGGGGCAGTGCACTGGGGTCAGGATCAGGTTCAGCAACCTGCAACGGCTTTCATCCCAGCCCAAAGCCAGTGAGAGCGAGAGGACTTCCACCGTGAATGACGAGTGAAATAAATTGCAAATGGGGTGCTCAGAATTTATCAGCGGCGATAGGGGCAGGGAAACTCACCATCCGCTCTGAGTTTCAGGGGAGCTCGGGTTTACTGGGCTGTGCACTTCACATTGTGGACCATTTTCCATACCTCGGAAGCCTCCTGTCAACAAAGGCAGAATTTGATGGCAAAGTCCAACACTGCCTTCAGTGTGTCAGTGCAGCCTTCGGACGCCTGAGGAAGATCGTGTTTGAAGACCATGACCTTAAACCCCGCACCAAGCTCATGGTCGACAGGGCAGAAGTGATACCCGCCCTCCTATAAGCTTCAGCGACATGGAATATTTACAGCAGGCACCTCAAAGCACTGGAGAAGTACCAACGCTGCCTTCGCAAATTCCTGCAAATTAATTGGCCGGAGTGGTGCACCAACGTCAGTGTTCTCGGTCAGGCCAACATCCCCAGCATTGAATCATTGACCACAGTCGATCAGCTCTGTTGGGCGGCCACATCGTCTGCATGCCTGACATGAGATTCAAAAAGCAAACAGTCTACTCACTGATTCGTTATTTTAAGCGAGCCACAGGTAGGCAGAGGAAACGTATCATGACACAGTCAAAACCTCCTTGAATAATTGCAACGTCCCCACCTACACCTGGCAATCCCCTGGCCCAAGCCAGCCCAAAGTGGAGGAAAAGCATCCGCACTGCGCGGAGAACCTCGAGGCATATCGCCGAGAGCATGCTGAAGCCAAGTGTAGATCGCGGGAGGAGCATGCAGCAACCCAGGCGCCCCACACTCCCGTTTGCTCAACTAGCGCCTGACCCACCTGTGACAGAGAATGTAGGTGATGCAATGGCCTCTTCAGCACTCTGGTAAATAAATTTATCGTGGATTCGAGTCATCCTCGAGTCCGAGGATAAGTCTCAGAAGCGGAAGTAGAAGAAATAGTGACCCACACTGAGTACATCCTACAAAGACAGACACTCCCAGTAATACATGATCACTGGTGCACATTGTTCCACACCGGTTAGTGACCCACACTCAGCATATCCTACAGTGACAGACACTCCCAGTAATACATGGTCACTGGGATATGGTGTTCCACAATGGTTAGTGACCCACACTCAGTACATCCTTCAGTGACGCACACTCCCAGTAATACATGTTTACTGGGCTACAGATTTCCACACCGGTTAGTGACCCACACTCAGTGTATCCTACAGTGACAGACACTCCCAATAATACACGGTCACTGGTGCACAGTGTTCCACACCGGTTCGTGACCCACACTCAGCATATCCTACAGTGACAGACACTCCCAGTAATACATGGTCACTGTGGTATGGTGTTCCACAATGGTTAGTGACCCACACTCAGTACATCCTTCAGTGACACACACTCCCAGTAATACATGTTTACTGCGGTACGGTGTTCCACACCGGTTAGTGACCCACACTCTAAATATCCTACTGTGACACACACTCCCAATAATACATGGTCACTGGGGTACGGGGTTCCACACCGGTTAGTGAAACACACTCAGTATATCCTACAGTGACACACACTTCCAGTAATACATGGTCACCGGGGTACGGTGTTCTACACCAGTTGATGACGCACACTCAGTTTATCCTACAGTGACACACACTCCCAGTAACACATGGTCACTGGGGTACGGTGTTCCACACCGGTTAGTGAAACACACACAGTACATCCTGCAGTGTCAGACACTCCGAGTAATACATGGTCACTGGGCTATGCTGTTCCCCACCGGTTAGTGACCCACACTCAGTATATCCTACAGTGATAGACAATCCCAGTAGTACATGGTCACTTGGATAATGGTGATCCACACCGGTTCGTGACCTCACTCAGTATATCATACAGTGAAACACATTCCCAGTAATGCATGGTTGCAGGGGTCGGTGTTCCACACCGGTTAGTGACCCACACTCAGCATATCCTACAGTGACAGACATTCCCAGTAATACATGGTCACTGGGCTACGCTGTACCCCACCGGTTAGTGACCAACACTCAGTATATCGGACAGTGATAGACACTCCTAGTAATACATTTTCACTGGGGTACGGTGTTCCACACTGGTTAGTGACCCACACTGAGTACATCCTACAGTGATAGACACTCCCAGTAATACATGATCACTGGGAGTTGATGTTCCACGTGAGGTAGTGACTCACACTCGCATATCCGACAGTGCAGACACCGCTACTCATACCTTCTCTCAGATAGTTGCGCGGAACAAGGACTAATTCAAAAGTACACAATATTCCACTCAAGACAATAGCTGAATAATTCAAGCAGCCTGTTCGTTTCAAACACAAGTTTATGTTCAGATGTTGCAATGGAATCAAACCGCAGTGGTTATTCAGGAAATTTGACTGAACGGAATGCTATCACCGTTCAGGTTTCTATAACCGTGACCAAAGTCCAGGATGTAAAATTACCAGTCACAGAGCAAACCAGAGACCAGCTCACAAACAGATTTGTACAATTTCAATGGTTACATAAGAACATAAGAACATAAGAATTAGGAACAGGAGTATGCCATCTAGCCACGCGAGCCTGCTCCTCCATTCAAAAAGATCATGGCTGATCTTGCCGTGGACTCAACTCCACTTACGTGCCCGCTCCCCATAACCCTTAATTCCCTTATTGGTTAAAAATATATCTATCTGTGATTTGAATACATTCAATGAGCTAGCCTCAACTGCTTTCCTGGGCACAGAATTACACAGATTCACAATCCTCTGGGAGAAGAAATTCCCTCTCAATTCGGTTTTAATTTGGCTCGCCCGTATTTTGAGGCTGTGCCCCCTAGTTCTAGTCTCCCCGACCAGTGGAAACAACCTCTCTGCCTCTATCTTGTCTATCCCTTTCATTATTTTAAATGTTTCTATAAATTCAGCCCTCATCCTTCAGAACTCCAACGAGTAAAGACGCAGTCTACTCAATCTATCATCATAAGGTGAACCCCTCTTCTCCGGAATCAGCCTAGTGAATCGTCCCTGTACCCCCTCCAAAGCTAGTGTATCCTTCCTTAAGTAAGGTGACCAAAACTGCACGCAGTACTCCAGGTGCGGCCCCACCAATACCGTGTACAGTTGCAGCACGACCTCCCTGCTTTTTGACTCAATCCCTCTTGCAATGAAGGCCAACATTCAAGTCGCCTTCCTGATTCCCTGTTGCACCTGCAAACTAACTTTTTGGGATTCATGCACCAGGACCCCCAGGTGATGTAATCACCCTGCAGCATGATGTAACTTCTCCCCATTCAAATAATATTCCCGTTTACTTTTTTGTTTTCCAAGGTGGATGTCCTCACATTTTCCGACATTGTATTCGATCAGCCAAATCTTAGCCCATTCGCTTAACCAATCTAAATCTCTTTGCAGCCTCTCTGTGTCCGCTTTCCCACTAATCTTTGTGTCATCTGCAAATTTTGTTGCACTACACTCTGTCCCATTTTTCAGGTCATCTGTGTATATTGTAAACAGTTGTGGTCCCAGCACCGATCCCTGTGGCACATCACTAACCACCACGTGAGAAGGATCCATTTATCCCGATTATCTGCTTTCTGTTTTTCACTTTCCAGGAACACCAATGACGGAAATGATCATGTAGCATATTCGCTGGTCATATTGAATTGGAAGCATTTTCTATGTGAAACGATGTGCCCCTTTGTGCTGCAGGCAATTTCCCTGAATTATACTCTGAGGCGGTACAATTCCAGCGCCTTTAAGTTATATTCTGCGGGATCTCCACGGGGACATTGAGGTTGCAACATCGCTCAAAATAGTTATTGTTAAAACTTGAACAAATAGATTAGGACAGCCAATTTATGTCCCTGTTGTGATTCAAATTTGAAACTGCAAAGACTGGACAATTCTGCTCACATTAATTAACAAATGAACGCTTCCAGCTGTATTTTCCCAGCAATTAGGTTGTTGTTTCAAAAACCATCAGACCAAACCACAGATCGCATATAGTTTCTGGTAATATATTTTGCACTGCTGTGTTCATTCAGAAATTACATTCCCAATGTTAGAGTTTCCCTCTCAGTGCTGCTCCACTGCACTCCATGATGTGGCTGCCTTCTTTAACTGTAGTTATTCTGTAATTACATTCCCAATGTTATACTTTTCCTTTCAGGGCTGTTCTACTGCACTCTGTGTTGTGGCTGCCTTCTTTAACTGTAGCTATTCAGTAATTACATTTGCAATGTTCGAGTTTCCGTCTCAGGGCTGCTCTACTACAAAGGGGGTTGTGGCTGCACCTTTCAATGCAGGCATTCAGTACATAAATTATAAATGATAGAATGTCCTTCTCAAGGCTGTTTTCGTGCGGTCTCGGAAATGACTGATCTCTTTAACTTTGGAAATCCAGTTAAACAATTGAAGTAATGAATTTCTATGATAGTTCTCAAACTAATATAGGCCCTCATCTTCATTAAGCCTCTCATACCCATACAGCACCTCAGACACATGCGGTGCCGTATGCTCGTCGATTACCTAAAAATAAAACAGCACCACAAACTCATACAGCAAAAACAATACAAACTAATACAGCATTTCTCATCATGCAGGCACTGAAAATAACACAGCACATCAAACGAATAAAGAACCTCAAACTAGTACACCCCCACAAACCAAGAGAACCTCAAACTAAAACGATCCTTTAATAATGCAAAGAACTTCAAACTAAAACTAAAACTAATACAACCCCTCAAACTAAAAGAGAACCTCAAAGTAATAGAGAACCTCAAACCAGTAAAGAATATCAAACTAAATTTTAATAAATCGATAGATAACCACAACATAACATGGACACTCAAAATAATAATGAATCTGAAACGAATACAGACCATCAAAAAAACAGAGACACTGAAACTATTAATGATACTCACACTAATATTCAAATGCAAATTAAGAGTGAATCTGAAACTGATAAACTCAAACTAATAGCGAGCCTCAAAATAATCCACTCAAACTAATAGAGAAATTCCTACTAATAGGGAGGATCAAATAACCAAAATATTCAAGCTAAGAGAGAAAATCAAACTAATACAGCCCCTCAAACTAATGGTGACCCTCAAACTAATACACTCCCTCAAAGTAATACAACCCCTCAAACTAATACAGACCGTCAAACTAATACAGTCCATCAAGCTAATAGAATACCTCAAACTCATCGTGAATCTCAAACTAATACAGCCTCTCAAACTAATACAGCCCCACAAACTAATACAGACCCTCAAACTAATACAGCCCCTCAAAGTAATACAGCCCCTCAAACTTATATAGCCCCTCAAACTAATACAACCATTCAAACTAATACAGACCGTCAAACTAATAGAGAACCTGAAACTCATCGTGAATCTCAAACTAATACAGGCCCTCAAACTAATACAGTCCCTCAAACAAATACAGCCTCTCAAACTAATACTGCCCCACAAACTAATACAGCCCCTCATAATAATACAGTCCCACAAAATAATGCAATCCCTCAAACAATGCAGTCCATCAAACTAATACAGACCCTCAATCGAATGCAGTCCATCAAACTAATACAGTCCCTCAAAATAATGCAGCCCTCAATCTAATACATTCCATCAAACTAATAAAGTCCCTCAAACTCATACAGCCCCTCAATCTAATACAGTCCATCAAACTAATACAGTCCTTCAAACTAATACAGCCTCTCAAACTAATACAGACCCTCAAACAAATACAGCCCCTCAAACTAATACAGACCCTCAATCTAATACAGTCCCTGAAACTAATACAGTCCCTCAAACTAATACAGACCCTCAAATGAATACAGCCGCTCAAACTAATAAACAACCTCATATTAATAGATGTACTACTACCTGTAGCGGACCTTGGACAAATACAGCCGCTTAAAATAATACAAGAATATAAACTTTTCCAGAAGCTCAAATTAATATATTTCCTCAAAATAATAGATAAGCTCCAACTAATGCAACCGCTGAAGCTATTGGAGAACTCAACATAATAGAGAACCTCAAACTAATAGAGAACCTCTAATTAATGCAGACCCTTAAACTAATAGGAAACCTCAAAATAATACAATAAATAGAGAACGTCAAACTAACAGAGAACCTCAAGCTAATAGAGGACCTAAACCCAATACAACAACTATACCACACACAGAAAGTTATATTCATACAGCCATTGAAACTCACACAGCATTTCCGATAAAACAGTCCATCAAACTAATACAGCTGTTAGAAGTAATAGAGAATGTGAAACAAATACAGCCCCTAAAACAATAAAGATCCTCAAACTAATAAATAACCGCAAACTACTAGAGAACCTCAAAATACTACAGCCCACGAAACTAATAACTACCCTCAAATTAATACAGAATCTCAAATAAATACAGCAGTGTCAAATAATATAACATTTCCACCATTTATAGAAACGCAAGCTAATATACAAACTCAAAGTATGAAAGAAACTCAAACCAACATGAGAACCTCAAACAAATACAGCCACCAAAAATAATACACCTCAAACTATTGGAGAAACTGAATCTAATACAGCCCTCCAAATTAATACAGCCCCTCAAACTATTACAGAACCTCATACTAATAGAGAACGTGAATGTAATAAAGAAACTCCAACTAATAGATAATTAATAGCGCAGGTGATTTAGCATCTAGCCGACAATCACGAAGTGGGTGGATTTTTCAGTGGAGTAGAACCGGTGGCCCAAGGTCTTATTCCACTGAAAGCCAAGAACAGAGAACTGCTCATCAAGGACAGTGAGGCTGCCGGTGCTGGCTGGAAAGAACACTTCGAGGATCTTCACAACAAAGAATCCGCCTTCGACGTGAGTGTCCTTGACTTCATCCCACAGCTTGCTACCATCACCTCCTTGGCACAATCACAGCTCAGCACGAGTTTGCAAAGGCCTTCCGACAACTAAAAACAACAAGGCCTCAGGAGCAGAATGAATCCCCTTGGAAGTAATGAAGCTGCTTGGCGGCGAAGCACTAATGGAACGTATTCATGACCTTATCTGGAAGGAGGAGATCATGCCAGGAGATCTCGGAGTAGATTTAATTGCGATGATGTTGAAGAGAGGTGACTGCGGTAACGACAGAGGAATATCGATGCTCTCAACCAAAGGCAAAGTCATCGCAAGTATTCTTCTCAACCACCTTCTCCCTGTGGCTGAAGAACTCCTCCTAGTTTCGCAATGTGGATTCTGCCCACGAATTGGCACAATGGATATCATCTTCACCACGCGGCAGATACTAGAAAAATGCAACGAATAGCACCAATACTTGTACATGGCTTGTTTTAATCTCACAAAAGCATCCAACGCTGTCAACCATGAGGGTTTATGGAGCGTCCTCCTCAGATTTGGCTGCACTTCAATGTTTGTCACCATGCTCCACCTTCTGCAGGCTGAAATGCAAGCCATGCTCCCGGTCAAGGCATCCACCACAGAACCATTCCAAATACGGACCGGTGTCAAGCAAGGCTGAGTAATCGCCGCACGAGCAGAAGGCAGCAGCAGCCAAGTTCATGGCACCGTGTGTAGCTCTGCTGCACAGGAGGGCAGGATAAAGAGTGGAAGATCAACAGTGATAGGGGATTATATTGTAAAGGGAATAGATAAGCGTTTCTGCGGTCGCAACCGAGACTCCAGGATGGTATGTTGCCTCCCTGGTGCAAGGGTCAAGGATGTCTCGGAGCGGATGCACGGCATTCTGAAGAGGGAGCGTGAAAAGCTAGTTGTCGTGGTGCATATAGGTACCAATGATATCGGTAAAAAAATGGATGAAGTCCTACGAGAAGAATTTAGCGAGCTCGGAGCAAATTAAAAAGTGGGACCTCAAAGGTAATAATCTCAGGATTGCTTCTAGTGCCACTTGGTAGTCATTGTCGGAATCGCAAGATAGCTCAGATGAATACGTGACTTGAGGAGTGGTGCAAGAGGGAGCGATTCAAATTCCTGGGATATTGGAACCGGTTCTGGGGGAGGTGGGTCCAGTACAAACCGGACGGTCTGCACCTGGGCAGGACCGGAACCAATGTCATGGTGGGGGTGTTTGCTCGTGCTGTTGGGGAGGGGTTAATCTAATATGGCGGGGGATGGGGACCCAAGCAGGATTCAGAGGGAAGTAAAATGGGGGCAGAAGCAAAAGATAGAAAGGAGAATAGCAAAAGTGGATGGCAGAGAAACCCAAGGCAAACATGAAAAGGGCCATATTAGAGAAAAAATTCGAACTGGAAAAAGAGTGTTAAAAAGACAAGCCTGAAGGCTCTGTGCCTCAATGTGAGATGTATTCGGAATAAGGTGGATGAATTAACTGCACAGGTAGCTATTAATGATTATGATATTATTGTGATTACGGAGACATTGCTCCAGGGTGACCAACGCTTGGAACTCAACATCCAGGGGTATTCAACATTCAGGAAGCACAGACAGAAAGGAAAGGGAGGTGGGTTGGCGTTGCTTGTTCAAGAGGAAATAAGCGCAATAGTAAGAAAGGACATCAACTTGAATGATGTGGAATCTGTCTAGTTATAGCTATGGAATACCAAAGTACAGAAAACGCGATTGAGAGTTGTGTCCAGACATCCAAACAGTAGTAACGAGGTTGGAGATGGCATCAAACAAGAAATTAGGCATGTTTGCAATAAAGGTACGGCAGTTTTCATGGGCGGCTTTAATCTAAATATAGATTGGGCTTACCAAACTGGTAGCAATGCGGTGGTGGAGGAATTCCTGGAGTGTATTAGTGATGGCTTTAGAGACCAATATGTCGAGGAATCAACTAGAGAGGTGGCCAACCTAGACTGGATGTTGTGAAATGAGAGAGGAATAATCAGCAATCTTGTTGTGCGAGGCCCCCTGGAAGAGTGACAATAATATGGTGGAATTCTTATTAAGATGGAGAGTGAAATGTTAATTCATAAACTAGGGTCCTAAATTTAAGGAAAGGTTACTTCGATGGTATGAGACGTGGATTGGCTAGGATAGACTTGCAAATTATACTTAAAGTGTTGACAGTGGATGCGCAATGGCAGACATTTATAGATTACATGGATGAACTTCAAAAATTGTACATCCCTGTCTGGAGTAAAAATAAATAGGGGAAGGTAGAGCAACCGTGGTTAACAAGGGAAATTAGAGTTAGTGTTAAATCCAAGCAAGAGGCATATAAATAGGCGAGCATAACCAGCACACCTGAGGACTGGGTGAAATTTAGAATTCATCAGAGGACAAAGGGTTTAATTAGGGGCATTACAATAGAGTATGAGAGGAAGCTTGCTGGGAATATAAAAACTGACTGCAAAAGCTTCTATAGATGCGTGGAGAGAAAAAAGATTAGTGAGGACCAACGTAGGTCTTTTGCAGACAGAATCAGATGAATTTATAATGGGGAACAATGAAATGACAGAGCAATTGAACACAAGCTTTCGATCTGTCTCCACTAACGAAGGCGCAAATAACCTTCCAGAAATACTAGTGTTTCGAGGGTCGAGTGAAAAGGAGGAAGGGAAGGAAATCCTTATTAGTCAGGAAATTGTGTTAGGTAATTTGATCGGATTGAACGCCGATAAATCACCAGGGCCTGATAGGCTGCATCCCAGAGTAAGAATTTTTTCTGTAATGTGGCCCTTTTCAAGTGGCACTCGAAATAGTGGATGCATTGGTGATCATTTTTCAATATTCCATTGACTCTGGATCAGATCCTATGAATTGGAGGGTAGCTAATGCAACACCACTTTTTAAAATAGGAGGGGGAGAGTAAACGTGAAATTATAAATCGGTTTGCCTAATATTGGTGGTGGGGAAAATGTTGGAATCAATTATTAAAGTTGAAATAGCAGCCGTTTTGGAAACAGTGGCAGGATCGGTCCTAGTCAGCATGGAATTATGAAAGTGAAATCATGCTTGACAAATCTTCTAGAATTTTTTTAGGATGTAACTAGTAGCGTGGAAAAGTGAGAACCAGTGGATGTGGTGTATTTGGACTTTCAAAAGGCTTTTGACAAGGTCCCACACAAGAAACTAGCAGGCAAAATTAAAGCACACGGTATTGGAGGTAATGTATTGACGTGGATAGAGAACTAGTTGGCAGACAGGAAGGAGCGAGTCAGAATAAACTGGTCTTTTTCAGAAATGCAGGCAGTGCCCAGAGGGATGCCGCAGGGTTCAGTGCTGGGACGCCAGCCTTTTACAATATAAATCAATGATTGAGATGAAGGAATTGAATGTAATATCTCCAAGTTTGCAGATGACACGAAGCTGGGTGGCGGTGTGAGCTATGAGGATGATGCGAAGATACTGCAGGGAGACTTGGACAGGTTAATTGAGTGGGCAAATGCATGGCAGATGCAATATAATGTGGATAAATGTGAGGTTATCCACTTCGGTGGCAAAAACAGGAAGACGGACTATTATCTGAATGGTGACAGATTAGGAAAAGGGGAGGTGCAACGAGATCTGGGTGTCATGGTACATCAGTCATTGAACTTTGGCATGCAGGTACAGCAGGTGGTGAAGAGGCAAATGGCATGTTCGCCTTCATAGCAAGTGGATTTGAGTATAGGAACAGGAATGTCTTACTGCAGTTGTACAGGGCCTTGGTGAGGACACACATGGAATATTGTGTTCAGTTTTGGTCTCCGATCTCAGCGATGGTTCAGCAGATAGATTCCTGCGATTGCAGGACTGACATGAAGTTCAACTGGGCTTGTATTCATTGGAGTTGAGAAGAATAGAAACATAGAAACTTAGAAACTTAGAAAATAGGTGCAGGAGCAGGCCATTCGGAGCTTCAAGCCTGCAGCAACATTCAATGAGTTCATGGCTGAACATGCAACTTAAGTACCCCATTCCTGCTTTCTCGCCATACCCCTTGATCCCCCGAGTAGTAAGGACTTCATCTATCTCCTTTTTGAATATATTTAGTGAATTGGCATCAACAACTTTCTGTGGTAGAGAATTACACAGGTTCACCACTCTCTGGGTGAAGAAGTTTGTCCTCATCTCGGTCCAAAATGGCTTACCCCTTATCGTTAGACTGTGACCCCTGGTTGTGGAGTTCCCCAACATTGGGAACATTATTCCTGCATCTAAACTGTCTAAACCCATCAGAATTTTAAACGTTTCTATGAGATTCCCTCTCATTCTCCTGAATTCTATTGAAGACAAGCCCAGTTGTTCCAGTCGTTTTGATATGTCAGTCGTGCCATCCAGGGAATCAGACTGCTGAACCTCCACTGCACTCCCTCAATAGCAAGAATGTCCTTCCTCAAGTTAGGAGACCAAAACTGTACACAATACTCCAGGTGTGGCCTCACCAAGTCCCTGTACAACTGTAATACCACATCCCTGCCCCTGGACTCAAATCCACTCGCTATGAAGGCCAAAATGCCATTTGCATTCTTAACCGTCTGCTGTACCTGCATGCCAACCTTCAATGACTGATGTACGATGACACCCAGGTCTCGTTGCAGCTCCCCTTTTCCTAATCTGTCACCATTCAGATAATAGTCTGTCTCTCTGTTTTTACCACCAAAGTGGATAACCTCACATTTATCCACATTATACTTCATCTGCCATGCATTTGCCCACTCATCAAACCTATCCAATTCATTCTGCAGCCTCATAGCATCCTCCTCGCAGCTCATACTTTCACCCAACTTAGTGTCATCCGCAAATTTGGAGATACTACATTTAATCCTCTCGTCTAAATAATTAATGTACAATGTAAACAGCTGGGACCCCAGCACAGAACCTTGCGGTACCTCACTAGTCACTGCCTGCCATTCTGAAAAGTACCCATTTACTCCTATTCTTTGTTTACTGTCTGACAACCAATTCTCAATCCATTTCAGCACACTTAACCCAATCCCATTTGCTTTAACGTTGCACATTAATCACTTGTGTGGGACTTTGTCGAAAGCCTTCTGAAAGTCCAAATATACCACATCAACTGCTTCTACCTTGTCCACTCTACTGGAAACATCCTCAAGAAATTCCAGAAGATTTGTCAAGCATGATTTCCCTTTCACAAATCCATGCTTAACTTGGACCTATCATGTCACCTCTTTCCAAATGCGCTGCTATGACACCCTTCATAATTGAATCCATCATTTTACCCACGACTGAGGTCAGGCTGACCGCTCGATAATTCACTGTTTTCTCTCTCTCTCCTTTTTTAAAAAGCGGGGTTACATTGGCTACCCTCTACTCGATCGGAACTTCCAGAATCTAGCGAATGTTGGAAATGTCTGTTAATGCATCCGCTATTTCCAAGGCCACCTCATTAACCACTCTGGGATGCAGTCCATCAGGCCCTGGGGATTTATCGGCCTACAATCCAGTCCCACAGGGATCACAGACCTGTCCCACAGGGATCACAGCCCTGTCCCACAGGGATCACATTCAAGTCAAACAGGGATCACAGTCCTGTCCCACAGGCATCACAGTCAAGTCCCTCAGGGATCACAATCCAGTCACACAGAGATTACAGTCCAGTCCCACAGGAATCACAGTCCAGTACCAAAGAGATTATAGTCCATTCCCACAGGGATCACAGTCCAGTCGCATAGGGATCACAGTCCAGTCCCACAGAGATCACAGTCCAGCCCCACAAGGATCACGGTCCAGTCACACAGAGATCACAGACCAGTCCACAGGAAGCGCAGGCGAGTCCCACAGGGATCACAGTTCAGTCCCTCAGCGGTCGCAGTTCAGTCCCACAGGGGTCAAACTCCGATCCCACAGGGATCACAGTCCAGTCCAACAGGGATCACAGTCCAGTCCCAAAGGGATCACAGTCCAGTCCCACAGGGATCACAGTCCTGTCCCACAGAGATCACATTCCAGTACCACAGGGGTCACAGTCCAGTCCCACAGGGGTCACAGTCCAGTACCACAGGGGTCAAAGTAAAGTCACACAGGGATCACAGTCCAGTCCCACAGAGATCACAGTCCAGCCCCACAAGGATCACGGTCCAGTCACACAGAGATCACAGACCAGTCCACAGGAAGCGCAGGCGAGTCCCACAGGGATCACAGTTCAGTCCCTCAGCGGTCGCAGTTCAGTCCCACAGGGGTCAAACTCCGATCCCACAGGGATCACAGTCCAGTCCAACAGGGATCACAGTCCAGTCCCACAGTGATCACAGTCAAGTCAAACAGGGATCATAGTCCAGTCCCACATGGATCACAGTCCAGTCCCACAGGGATCACAGTCCAGTCCCACATGGATCACAGTACAATCCCACAGGGATCTTAGAACAAACCCACAGGGATCACAGTCCAGTCCCACACAGATCGCAGTCCAGTCCCATAAGGATCACAGTCCAGTCCCAAAGGGTTCACAGTCCAGTCCCACATGGATCACAGTCCAGTCCCACAGGGATCACAGTCCAGTCCCACATGGATCACATTCCAGTCCCACATAGATTCACATTCCAGTCCAACATGGATCACAGTCCAGTCCCACAGGGATCACAGTCCAGTTCCACAAGGATGACAGTCAAGTCCCACAGGGGTCACAGTCCAGCCCACATGGATCATAGTCCAGTCCCACAGCGATCACAGTCCAGTCCCACATGGATCACAGTTCAGTCTCACTGGGGTCACAGTCCTGTCATAGAAACATGGAAACATAGAAAATAGATGCAGCTGCAGGCCATTCGGCCCTTTATGCCTGCACCGCCAATTAATGAGTTTATGGCTGAACATGCAACTTCAGTACCCCATTTTTGCTTTCTCGGCATACCCCTCGATCCCCCTAGTAGTAAGGACTACATCTAACTCCTTTTTGAATATATTTAGTGAATTGGCCTCAACAACTTTCTGTGGGAGACAATTCCACAGGTTCACCCCCCTCTGGGTGAAGAAGTTTCTCCTCATCTCGGTCCTAAATGGCTTACCCCTTATACTTAGATTGTGACCCCTGTTTCTGGACTTGCCCAACATTGGGAACATTCTTTCTGCAACTAACCTGTCTAAACCCATCAGAAATTTAAACGTTTCTCTGAGATGCCCTCTCATTCTTCTGAAATCCAGTGAAGTATTTCTTGATATGTCACTCCTGCCATGCCCGGAATCAGTCTGGTGAACCTCCGCTGCACTCCCACAATAGCAAGAATGTCCTTCCTCAAATTAGGTGACCAAAACTGTGCACAATAATCCAGGTGTGGCCTCACCAAGGCCCTATACAACTGTAGTTACACATCCCTGCTCTTGTACTCAAATCCCCTCGCTATGAAGGTCAACATGCCATTTGCGTTCTTAACTGCCTGCTGTACCTGCATGCCAACCTTCAATGACTGATGTACCATGACACCCAGGTCTCGTTGCACCTCCCCTTTTCCTAATCTCTCACCATTCAGATAATAGTCTGTGTTAGCTTTGTGTTTTCTCAGAAGAATCACTCAACACTCAGAGTCGGTTCCAATGCTGATGCGGCCTTTATTACGCTTAGCGGGGAGGAAATCACAAGACTGAGTCCAGGCTTCTCTCCACAGAACAAAGGGTTACATTCACTTTTATATGTTTCACAACAGTTACAAACAGTTTACTACAGTTACACAGCCCATCACGGCTGGACACAAGCCAATCACAACGATTATAGATTCGATATAGGTTCTTTTAACCCAATAGAATTCCCGTTGTGTCTCAGGAACCATGTGTTCATCTCTTGTCAGCTTGGGCTGATTGATATAGGTTCTCTCACTAGTTCTTTCTTCTTGGAGAAATAATTGGTTTATAACCTTGTTTACAGGAGATGGGTTCTCTTATCTCTTTCTTCCTGGAGAATTAATTGGTTTATGGCCTTGAATATGGGAGATGGGTTCTCTTCTCATTATTCTTATCCTGCATCGAAGGCATTCCTATAGTGGGCCTCACAGGGATATTGCTCGGTCATTGAACATTCAACAGTTCACAGCTTGACTACCTGATTTCCCATCATGCCTGGGGAGCCATTTTATGTGTGGCCACTTTAAAGTTATATGCGTTTAGATATATCTAGCAGGTGCCTAATGCCTAGTATTCTGGTATATTCTAAAGGTGCCTACCTCCTACAACAACTCCCCCTTTCGGTAAAGGGACTAGTCCTAGTCCCCTTTTAACCGACCATTCGACTTTTCTTAGATTTTGTGCACGGCCCGGTACTCCCTGCCTCAACGTGCTGGCCAGTCACGCGGTTTCAGGAGTCCCGGTTGCTTAAATCGAATTGACAAAGGCCAAATCCTCCTGCCCCCTTATAAAACAGGCTTGTTTAGTATCCAGGGGACGGTGATTTTCCGTCTTCGTTGTGCGTGGTGTCTGCATGCCTGGCAGGCCATTACGCCCCATGTTATTGCCAAGATCAATTGTATCCCGACCAGTATATGTGAAATTATTCGAATCCATGGGTGGATGTTCACATTTATTCCCCAGTCCCAGACCTTTCTCCACCAACTCTGATTTTGTAAGTCTACCTCGGTATCTTCTTCCAGTACTTTGATTTTAGTTTGTAGTTGGTGGTAGAGCTTTACGGATTGACCCACTCTGAGCCTCAACTCTCGTAATATTTCGGTTAGATGTGGGATAAGGACCTGATCTCGTTCGTCATAATCCTGTAAATGATCATGGAGCTGATCGGTTACCTCAATAACTTCGGACTTCCGGCGCCTAACCTGGGTGATATGCGCTTGCCCGATCGCGACAGGTCGTAGTGGTGTAAAGCAAAAGTTTGGCTTTGTATAGGGCACTGCAGGTCATTATACTGGAATGAACGCTCAGTAGTAGAGACGCAGTATCTTCCCTTCCCTCCGTAGCCTGCCCTCGCGAAGTGCATGTGTGCGGGCACTATTTCAAGTACACATCCGTCGGTTCGCTTAAACCCGCACTCGTCTAGCTCCCCTCGGCCCATCAGGTGAGGGCATACTGTGATTTCCCCCTTTTGCTTGCAATCTGCTAGGGAAATCCCGGTACGTATGTTGTTTCGACGAACGGCAGAGGTGGTGGTCAGGTAGTAGCGTATGGAGACATTTTCCCGTATTATTCCGATATTCTCTCGTTGGTATAGGGGGAACGGCCCTGAGTCCGGCGTGGCTATAGGGATCATCAGGACTATCCCTATCCCGGTAATCCTACCCATCTGGCAATCTGGAATTGCTGGGTATACTCTGGTCAGTCCCTTCAGAGTACAATTATCCAGTGCCCCCCTTTGGTTAGCCAACTGAGCTAAATGTGCACTGTCTATCCAATCTGGTACTGCCCCGCGTTGGATCTGGTCGAGATTGTGGCGATCTGTCCCACCATCCACAGACCATAAGCGTGACAGAGTTGCCCCTGTCTTTGCTTTCCCTGTATCTTCCTGTTCTCTATCAATGAGGTGATTGATGGTTCTGGCGTGATCTTCCAGGACTGAGATCCAATCCAGCTGGATTTTGGCACCCGCCTTTCCTAGGTTGGCTTGGTCTTCCTGGTTTTGCTCCACCCTCTCCAATAACCCCTTCATCACCCCTCTAAGCTGTTCCACCCTCTCATTTAATCCTTGTATGTCTGTCGAGTTCACTACGGAGGTCCCTGTATTGAAAACGATAGCAACATCATTAACTATTTCCCTCTTCATCCTGGGGGCTAACCCCTGTCCCCGGAACCTACTGGCACCCATTGCATCGGCAGCCTGCTGCATTACAACTTTACTTCATACATTGAACTTCTTCCTTGACTGTTCTGTACAGTATTCCGGCATCTGGATGCCTGAAGTATTGAAAAGAACAGGCACAATTTCATGTTTAACATTATCATACAACAGTTCCCCCTCGTTGTACATTACAATCCCATTCTCTGGTCCCTTCGTAGTTATGGGACAAGGCAGTTCCTCGGGCAATGTAGTGATTCTTATGGGGCGCGGTGTCGGAGGGGGTGAGAAACATACATACAATGATATTGCAGCCGCCCCCGCCTCCTCGTAATACCCACACAGCCCCATTCCCTTCTTGCGGATGACTGATTGCTGGGATTGTCCCGGAGCCGCGCAAATTATGCCGAAAGTACATTCATCAGGCCCTTTGACATCCCTCCGTTTAATGCATCTGCTCCTTATACCCGTGGAGCACTGTACACATACTCTTATTCTTATCAGGATTCTTATTAGGATTCACTTGTAACCATACATTAATATAAGTCCTGTCCTTGCTCCAGTCCTTGGCTGCTGGGATGCACATTCCGTCCGTTAAATTAAACAAGACTCCATAGTCCATGTAGTTGTTTATTTCCAGCGTGCTCTGCTTTCCGTCGGTGTTTCCCAGGGTACGTGCATGTCGCAGGGATATCCATATTACGAGTAGTGCCTTTCGTATTCCCATTCCGGTAAGTATTATCTGTAATTTTAAACAGACGGCCTGGTCGTCACCAGGGGTTAAGTTTTTTGCTCTACGAGTGTCCCTGTCACCCTGCAAAATCAGAAGCACAAGGTTATAATCGAACCATTTCGAGCTGAATCTGTAGGGCGTGTGCCCATGTCTTTACCCACTTAAATATTACCCACACTCTTATTATGACCAAGGCCAAAGCTATTCCTCCAAACATCGCTGTCTGCTTTACCGTTAGGTTGGTTTTGTGGACTACACCTACCCACCGTGGGGTACATTGGCTCTATTGCCAGATGTGATGGTGCTATGGCTGCGCACTGCACTATCCGTCTCGTCCCGTTATCTCTTCAAGCCTGTTTATCTTAGCTTTTAACTCCTCAATTTGTTTTATTGAGTATCTATTTCTTTATTGTATCAGGCAAGTATTATTACATAAGCTAGTTCTGTTTTTATGTTTGTTTCCTCTGTTAGGTGAGTCTTTTTTTTCCTATTAAGAAATTAATAATGTTCAGTATAAACCGGCTGTCAATGGAAAGGGTTAACTCCTTTCCAGGTTTGTAAGAAGACCTGATGTCATTACGGGACTTCACGTAATCATCTGAAAAAAAGTCTTTGTGCCTTCAAAACTGGCTTCGAAATTAAGAATCCGTTAAAAACAGCATAAATCATTAGACTAAACTCCAATGTTTTTTTAACTTCTAATTCAAGTACTTGCCAAATAATTTTTTAAAAAATTGTTTTAAAACAAGACCACACATACAATAGCAATTTTGTTTACTGAAATTCAATTCTGTTTTTTTTTATTTCTCTCTTTCTGCTCTTTATCTTCAAAACCCTCCTGCTTGTTTAGACTGTTCAGGACTTTTTTTTTGATAAACACTGTCCATTTTGGAAATCTTTTAAAACTGCATTGAAACTTTTTCATAATTTAAAATTCGAATCCATGTTGAGTCTTTTTCACTTATTCCAATTTTTTTTCCTTCTCATTAAACCAATATCTTTCTCACAGCAAACATCAACTCGTATTTAGTAAGTTGTGTCTTTTTCCATTTAGTCCGTTACATCTTTTTTTTCTTTCTTCAAATTAGGTTTTGTATTTTACACGGAGGTTTCGTAACTCCATAAAGTTGTTAATTTAAAATCATTTGTTTACTTTCAAAGTGGCGTCTTATTCCTTTTCTTTTTCTCCATAACTGGAATGGAGTCCAGCTTTGAGAGTTTGAGGGCTTCCTTTCGTTATCTCAAAATGCTCTAGTTTCAAAATCGTTACGAAAGCTTGCTTTTTTTAACATTTTCCAAAAGTCCCTTTTGCACCTTCGCAGATAGCTCGCCACTCGCCCAGAAGTTTGACCTGATCAGATTTAATTTATTAATTTTTTTTTTGAATCCACCTCAGTATTTTCTGTGCCTTCTCTGAATATCTCAAAATCCCAATTCAAACTTTGTAATTTCAATCTTTATTTAAAACTTTTTTTTTTGCGAGAAGCTCTTTTTTTTTAAAGCATTCCATATCTCATTCCGAGACTAACTTTATGTCTTTCAACCCAATCACTCATTGCATGTTTTCTTTCAGCAAGTAAGTGAGCGTGTCAAATAAATCTTTATCTCAACAAAGCTATCCTTTATTTGTTTATTTTCCAAGCTCCGTAACTTATCATCCGAATAAATCCACACCTGCGTTTCTAACTTAAATGTCTTAAAACTTCCCACGTACAGGACAACATTACAAAGGGTTAAAAAAAGACTTTCACTCTGTTTCTAAAATAAACAGACACTTGCATTCCTCTTCCAACCAGGCTTTCGGAACATGAAAACATAAAAAAATTCATTCTGCAGTCAAAAATCACACAGACACTTCTCACTCAATGATCAGACATTTACAACAGTCTCTCTTCTTGTTTTGGCAGGCTCTATTTTTCGATCCATGACCTTTCAGGGAATTCGTAGTTTTATCGAAATAATTCCTCACATAACTAGTCCTGAGGATTCCACCCTGCTTTAATCATTTTTTCGATTATCTTCTTTTGTTTTTCCGCCAGGTGGCGGGTAAGCGACCCTTCTGGTCCCCACTCGAGTTTACTTGTTTTCATGGCCATTCCTGGGTAGGACTAGTACCGTTAGGAATCTATTCTCAGCGGTCCGCTTTCTTTCTAGCGCGACTTCTAGTAAACTGTCTCTTGGCTACTGTCAGGTCACAATTTCTGCTGTTACACAAACTTATACAATTCTTAAAAACGCCTTTAAGCAATTCCCGCAGTGCTCTACGTATCCTTAACGACTAACTAACACCGTTCGGCCCGTTGGTCCGACCCTGTTCACAGGTTTGAATTCCATTAGCCGCTGTACACCGCTTTGTTCTACCCCGGGGTATTTCAAATTACACTACTGGGTCCGGAAGATGTCTCTCGGTATCACGATCCCACGGTCTAAGTGTGTTCCCTACGCCTACTTGGTTCCTGGCCGTCACGTGGGACAAAAGTCCTCTTAATTCAGTCTCAGGCTAGGCGTTTGAGATATTAGACCGTCTCCTCATGTCGATCAACCAGCTTCCACCTTCCGCACCCTTTATACTTAAAAATCGTTTTTTTTTATACTCATCCGGGTTTTTCCAAGGGCGTCCAGCGACTCCGGGAAATCACATCGACTACGCCACTGTTAGCGTTCGTGTTTTCTCAGAAGAATCACTCAACACTCAGAGTCGGTTCCAATGCTGATGCGGCCTTTATTACGCTTAGCGGGGAGGAAATCACAAGACTGAGTCCAGGCTTCTCTCCACAGAACAAAGGGTTACATTCACTTTTATATGTTTCACAACAGTTACAATCAGTTTACTACAGTTACACAGCCCATCACGGCTGGACACAAGCCAATCACAACGACTATAGATTACATATAGGTTCTTTTAACCCAATAGAATTCGCCTTATGTCTCAGGAACCATGTGTTCGTCTCTTGTCAGCTTGGGCTGATTGATATAGGTTCTCTCACTAGTTCTTTCTTCTTGGAGAAATAATTGGTTTATAACCTTGTTTACAGGAGATGGGTTTTCTTATCTCTTTCTTCCTGGGGAATTAATTGGTTTATGGCCTTGAATACGGGAGATGGGTTCTCTCCTCATTATTCTTATCCTGCATCCAAGGCATTCTTATAGTGGGCCTCACAGGGTTATTGCTCGGTCATTGAACATTCAACAGTTCACAGCTTGACTACCTGATTTACCATCATGCCTGGGCAGCCATTTTATGTGTGGCCACTTTAAACTGATATGCGTTTAGATATATCTAGCAGGTGCCTAATGCCTAGTATTCTGGTATATTCGAAAGGAGCCTACATCCTACAACAATCTGTCTCTCTGTTTTTACCATCAAAGTGGATAACCTCACAATTATCCACATTATACTTCATCTGCCATGTATTTGCCCACTCACCTAACCTATCCAAGTCTCTCTGCAGCCTTATAGTATCCTCGTCGCAGCTCACACTGCCACCCAACTTAGTGTCATCCGCAGATTTGGAGATACTACTTTAATTCCATCTTCAAATCATTAATGCACAATGTAAACTGCTGGGGCCCCAGAACAGAACCTTGCGGTACCCCACTAGTCACTGCCTGCCATTCTGAAAAGTACCCATTTACTCCTACTCTTTGCTTTCTATCTGCCAACCAGTTCTCAATCCACGTCAGCACACTACCACCAATCCCATGTGCTTTAAATTTGCACATTAAGCTCTTGTGTGGGACCTTGTCGAAAGCCTTCTGAATGTCCAAATAAAGCACATCAACTGGTTCTCCCTTGTCCACACTACTGGAAACATCCTCAAATAATTCCAGAAGGTTTTTCAAGCATGATGTCCCTTTCACAAATCCATGCTGACTTGGACCTATCATGTCACCTTTTTCCAAATGCGCCGCTATCACATTCTTCATAATTGATTCCATCATTTTACCCACTACTGAGGTCAGGCTGACCGGTCTATAATTCGCTGTTTTCTCTCTCCCTCCTTTTTTAAAAAGTGGTGTTGCATTGGCTACCCTCCACTCGATAGGAACTGATCGAGAATCAATGGAATGTTGGAAAATGACTGTCAATGCATCCGCTATTTCCAAGGCTACCTCCTTAAGTACTCTGGGATGCAGTCCATCAGGCCCTGGGGATTGATCGGCATTCAATCCCATCAATTTCCCCAACACCATTTCCCGACTAATAAGGATTTCCCTCAGTTCCTCCACCTTACTAGACCCTCTGACACCTTTTATATCCGGGAGGTTGTTTGTGTCCTCCTTAGTGAATACCAAATAAAGTACTTGTTCAATTGGTCTGCCATTTCTTTGTTCCCCGTTATGACTTCCCGTGATTGTGACTGTAGGGGACCTACGTTTGTCTTTACTAACCTTTTTCTCTTTACATATCTGTAGAAACTTTAGCTATCCGCCTTAATGCTCCCAGCAAGCTTCTTCTCGTACTACATTTTCCCTGCCCTCATCAAACCCTTTGTCCTCCTCTGCTGAGTTCTAAATTCCTCCCAGTCCCCGGGTTCGCTGCTTTTTTGGCCAATTTGTATGCCACTTCCTTGGCTTTAATACTATCCCTGTTTTCCCTTGATAGCCACGGTTGAGGCAACTTCCCTTTTTTAATTTTACGCCAGACAGGAATGTACAATTGTTGTAGTTCATCCATCCGGTATCTAAATGTCTGCCATTGCACATCCACAGTCAACCCCTTAATTATCATTCGCCAAACTATCCTAGCCAATTCACGCCTCATACCTTCAAAGTTACCCTTCTTTAAGTTCTGGACCATGGTCTCTGAAATAACTGTTTCATTCTCCATCCTAATGCAGAATACCACCATATTATGGTCACTCTTCTCCAAGGGGCCTCGCACAATGAGATTGCTAATTAATCCTCTCACATTACACAACACCCAGTCTAAGATGGCCTCCCCCGAGTTGGTTCCTCGACATATTGGTCGAGAAAACGATCCCTTATGCACTCCAGGAAATCCTGCTGCACCGTATTGCTTCCAGTTTGGCTAGCCCAATCTATGTGCATATTAAAGTCACCCTCGCTCCCTGCCCTGAGGTACTGAGGCCCACACTCCATCCCTCCCTGTCCTGGCAGTACTGAGGCTCACACTGCCTCCCTCCAAACTCTGGAGGTATTGCGGCCCACACTCGCTCCCTCCCTGGCCTTGTGGTACTGAGGTCCACACTCCTCCCTCCCTGACCTGGGGGTATTTAGTACCAAACTCCTCCTTCCCTGACCTGGGGTACTGAGGCCCAAACTCCCTCACTCCCTCCCTGTCCTCGGGGTACTGAGGCCCACACTCCCTCCTTCCTTGTCTTGGGCGTACTGAGGCCCGCACTCCCTCTCTCCCTCCCTGTCCTCGGGGTACTGAGGCCCACACTCGCTTCCGACCTGCACAGGGGTTATTGAGGCCCACACTCCCTCAATCCCTGCCCTGCGAGTATTGAGGCAAACACTCCCTCACTCCATCCCAACCTGCCCTTGGGGGTACTGAGGACCACACGCCCTCCCCCCTGCCCTGGGGGTACATAGCCTCACACTCACTCCCTCGGAATACTGAGGCCCACACTCCTTGTCTCCCTGCCCTGGGGGACCTGAGGCCCATACGCCCTCCCTCCATGCCCTGGGGGTCCTGAGGCCCATACTCCCTCCCTCACTGCCTTGGGGGTACTAAGGTGCATATCCCTCCCTATCTGGGTTTACTGAGCGCCGCTCTCCCTCACTCTCTCGCTGCCCTGGGGGTACTGAGGCACACACTCGCTCCCTAACTGGGGGTACTGAGGTCCTTACTCCCTCCATCCCTCCCTGGAGGTACTGAGGCCCTAACTCCCTCCCTGCCCTGGATGTACTGAGGTCCACACACACTGCCTCCCTTCCCTTAGGATCCTGAGGCACAGTTCACTCACTCCCGCCGTGTCCTTGGGGTACTGAGGCCCTAACTCCCATCCACTCTGCCCTTGGGGTAATGAGGCTCACACTCCCTCCCTCCGGGTACTGAGGCCGACACGCCCTCCCTTCCTCTCTGCCCTGTTGGCATTGAGGCTCACACACGCTCCCTCCCTGCCCGGGACAAAACTGCGGCCAACACTCCCTCACTCCCAGCCCTGGGGGTACTGACACCCAGACTCATCCCTATCTGGGGGTACAGAGGCTCACACGCTCTCCTTCGCTACCCTGGGGGTCCTGAGGGACGCACTCTCTCCCTCCCTCCCTGGCCTGGGGGTGCTTAGGCTCAAACGCCCTCCCTCCATGCCTACCCTGGGGGTACTGAGGCCAACACTGCCTGCCTCCCTCCATGCCCTGGAGGGATGGAGGCCCACACTCCCTCCCTGCCCTGGAGGTACTGAGGCCCACACTCACTGCCTCCCTGCCCTTCAGATCCTGAGGCCCACTCTCACTCACTCCCTCCGAGTACTCAGAGGTACTGAGGCCCGCACACCTTCCCTAACTACACTGGAGATACTGAGGCCCAAACTCCCTTCCTGCTGTGGGTGTCCTGAGGCCCACACTCCCTCCGTCACTGCCGTGGGGGTACTGAGGCCCACACACCCTCCCTGCCCTAGGGGTACTATCCCACATTCACACCCTCCCTCCCTTCCTCGGGTTAGTGATTCCCACGCACTCTCCTCACTGCTCCGGGGGTACTGAGGCCCACACTCCATCTCTCCCGCCCTGGTGATACTGAGGCCCAACTCCCTCTCTCCCGCCCTGGTGATACTGAGGGCCACACTCCCTCTCTCCCAGCCCTGGAGGTACTGAGCCCCACACACCCTCACACTCAAACCTGTGGGTACTGTGGCCCACACTCCCTCCCTCCATTCCCTGGGGGTAGTGAGGCTCACACTCCCACCCTCCCTGACCTGGATGTATTGAGGTCCATCTCCCTCTGTCCCTCCCTGACCTGGAGTACTGAGGCCCAAACTCCCTCCCTAGCTGGCCAGGGGTACTGAGGCCCAATCTCTCTCCCTGCCATGGGTGACCTGAGGCTCACATGCTCTCCGTCACTCCCTGCCCCGGGGGTCCTGAGGTACACACTCCCTCCCCATCTGGGTGTGCTGAGTTCCTCACTCCGGCCCTTCCTGCCCTATAGGTACTGAGGCCCACACACCCTCACTCCCTTTCTGCCCTTTGGGGTACGGAGGCCATCACTCCCTTCCTGCCCTGGGGGTACATTGGCAAACACTCCCTTCCTCTCGGTACTGAGGCCCAGACACCCATCCTCCCTGCCCTGGGGAACTGAGGCACACATGCCCTCCCTCCCTGCCCTGCAAGTACTGAGGCCCACACTCATTCACACTCTGACCTGGAGGTAATGAGGCTCACACTCCCTCCCCCCCTCGTGGCACTGAGGGTACGGAGGCCCACTCTCACTCCCTCCCCGGGGGTACTGAGTCCCACACTCCCTACCTCTCTGCCCTGGGGGTAGTAAGGCCCACACTCCCTCTCTCCCTCCCTGGGGGTCCAGAGGCGCACAGGCCCTCCTCATCTGCGGTGACTGAGGATCACCCTCCATGCCTTGGGGGTCCTCAGGACAAAACTCACTCCCTCCCTTCCTGCCCTGTGTGTAATGAGTCCCACACTGCCTCCCTCCCTGCCCTGGGGGTACTGAGGCCCACACTCACTGACTCACCTCCCGGTGGTCCTGAGGCCCACACTCCCTAACTCGCTTCCCTGGAGGTACTGAGGCCCACACACCCTCCCTCCCTGAAGTGGGGTTCCAGAGGCCCAATCACCCTACCTCCCTGTACTGGAGGTACTGAGGACAACACTCCCTCACTACCTGCGCAGAGGGACTGAGGCCTACTCTCTCTCCCTGCCTTTGTGGGTACTGAGGCCCAAACTCCCTTCCTCCTTCCGTTCCCTCGGGGTCCTGAGGATCACACTCCCTCCCTCACTTCCATTGAAGTACGCAGCGCACACTTCATCACTATCTGGGTGTACTGAGGCCCACACTCCGTCCAACTCTGTCCTCGGGGTACTGAGGCCCACACTCCCTCCGTCTCTCGTTGCCCTGGGGGCACTGAGGCCCACACTCCCTCCCTCACTGCCCTGGCGGTACTGAGGCCCACATTCCCTCCCTCACTCCCCTGGGGTTACTGAGGCCAACACTCCCTCCCTCACTGCCCTGGGGGTATGAGGCCTACACTCCATCCCTCACTGCCCTGGGGGCACTGAGGCACACATGCACTTCCTCCCTGCTTTCCCTGGGGGTACTGAGGCCTACATTCGCTCCCTCTTGCCCTGGGGGTACTGAGGCCCACACTCCCCCCCTCCCTGCCCTCGGGGTACTGAGGCACTCACTCCCTCCCTGCCCTGGAGGTACGGAGGCTTATACTCCATCCGTGTCCTCGGTGTACTGGGTACACAGTCCCTCCCACCCAGCTCTCAGGGTACTGAGGCCCACACTCACTCCCTCCCTGCACTGGTGGTACTGAGGCCCACACTCACAGCTTCCATCCCTGCCCTGGGAGTACGGAGGCCCAAAGTCCCTCCCTCCCTCCTTTTCTGGAGGTACTGAGGACCTCCCTCCCTCCCTGAAGGTTTTGAGGCCCTCACTCCCTCACTGCCCTGGAGGTACTGAGGCCCACATTCAGTCCCTCCCTGCCCTGCGTGTCCTGTGGCCCGCTCTCACTCCCTTCCTCTCTGTCCTCGGGGTCTTGAGGCAGACACGCCCTCCCTCCCTGTCCTAGGGGTATTGATTCCCAAATGCCCTCCCTGTCTTGGAGGTCCTGAGACCCACACTCCCTCCCTCCTTTCCTGGAGGTACTGAGGCACTCACTCCCTCCCTGCCCTGAAGGTCCTGAGGCCCAAACTCGCTGCCTCCCTGCCCTTGGCATACTGAGGTCCAAACTCCCTCACTCCCTGTCCTGGGAGTACTGAGGCCCACCTCCCTTCTTCCTTTTCTTGGGCATACTGAGGCCCACACTATCTCCCACCCTCCCTGCCCTGGGAGTACTGAGGCTCAAACTAACTCCCTCCCCCCCCGGGGGTATTGAGGCTCACACTCGCTCCCTACCTGCACAGGGGTAATGAGACCCTACTCTCCCTGCCCTGGGGGTACTGAGACCCCCACTCCATCACTCCATGCTCTTGGGGTACTGAGACACACACTCCCTTCCCTGGGGCTACTGAGGCACACACGTTCTCCCTTCCTCCTTACCCTGCGGGTACTGAGGCACACACTCCCTCTCTCCCTAACTGCCTTGGGGGTACTGAGGCACACACTCCCTACTTTCCTGCCGAGGGGGTACTGAGGCCGACACTCACTCCCTCCCTGTCCTGGTGGTAATGAGGCCCATAATCCCTCCTTTCCTGCCGAGGGGGTACTGAGGCCGACACTCCCTCCCTGCCCTGGGGGTACTGAGGTCCACACTCACTCCCTCCCTGCCCTGGGGTACTGATGTCCACAGTCACTCCTTCCCTTCCCTGGAGGTACTGAGGCCCACACTTCCATCCTCCATCCCTGCCCTGTGGGTACGGAGGGCCAAAGTCCCTCCCACCCTCCTTTTCTGGAGATACTGCGGCCGTCACTCCCTCCCTGGAGGTACTGAGGCACACACGCCCTCTCTCCCCGTCCTCGGGGTATTGAGGCCCACAAGCCCTCCCTTCCTCCCTGCCTCGGTGGTACTGAGGCTCACAAACCCACCCACCAGCTCTGGGGGTATTGCGGCCCACACTCCTTCCTTCCCTGGCCTTGTGGTACTGAGGCTCACATTCCCCGACTCCCTGACCTGGAGTTCTGAGCCCCAAACTCCCTCACTCCCTGCCCTGAGAGTACTGAGGCTCACATTCTCTCCCTCCCTCCCTGCTCTGGGAGTATTGAGGCTCACATTCCCTCCCTCCCTCCCTGGGGGTACTGAGGCTCACACTCGTTCCTTTCCTGCACAGGGGTACTGAGGCCCGCTCTCTCTCCCTGTCTTGGGGGTACTGAGGGCCGCACTCCCTCCCTGCCTTGGAGGCACTGAGGCCTGCACTCCCTCCTTTCCTGCCCTGAGGATGCTGAGGCCCTCACTCACTCCCTCATTGGCGTGAGGGTACTGAAGCCCATAATCACTCTCTGCCCTGGAGGTCCTGAGACCCACACACCCTCCCTCCCTTCCTGGAGGTACTAAGGCAATCACTCCCTCCCTGCCCTGAAGGTCCTGAGACCCGGCCCCTTCTCACTCCCTTCCTACCAGCCCTGTGGTTACTGAGGCTCGCACTGCCTCCCTCCGGGTACTAATGCCCACACTCCCTGCCTCCCTGCCGTGATGTTACTGAGGCCCGCACTCCCTCCCTCCCTCCTTGGCCTATGGTTACGGAGGCCAACACCCCCTCCCTCCCTCACTGCCATGGGGGCACTGAGGCCCACACTCCCTCCCTCCTTTCCCTGCGGGTCCTGAGGCCCACACTCCAACACTTCATGCCCTGGGGGTACTGAGGCCCACACTCCCAGCTTCCCTGCCCTGAGGTTACTGAGGCCCACATTCCGTCTCCCACTGACCTGGGAGTACTGAGGCCCACACATCTCCACCTCCCTGACCTGGGGTTCTAAGGCCCAAACTCACTCACTCACTGCCCTGGGGGTACTGAGGCCCACACTCTCTCCTTCCTTGTCTTTGGGCATATTGAGGCCCACACTCTCTCCCTCCTTCCGTGCCCTGGGAGTACTGAGGCTCACACTCCCTCCCCCGCTCCCTAGGTGCACTGAGGCTCACACACGTTCCTTACCTTCACAGGGGTACTGAGGCCCACTCTCTCTCCCTCCTGGGGATACTGAGGGCCACACTCCCTTCCTGCCCTGGAGGTACTGAGGCCTGTACTCCCTCCTTTCCTGCCCTGGGGCTACTGAGGCCGTCACTCCCTCACTCACTGCCGTGGGGGTACTGACGCCCAAACTCACTCGCTCCCTCCCTGTCCTGGCAGTAATGAGGCCCACAATCCCTCCATCCCTGCCGTGGGGGTACTGAGTCCCACACTCCCACCCTCCATCCATGCCCTTGGGGTACGGAGGCCCAAAGTCACTCCATCCCTCCTTCTCTGGAGGTACTGAGGCCCTCACTTCCTCATTGCCCTGTAGGTACTGAGGCCATACTGTCTCCCTCCCTGCCCTGGGGGTTCAGAGGCCCACTCTCACTCCCTTCCTCTCTGTCCTCAGGATACTAAGGCACACACGCCCTCGCTCCCTGCCATGGTGGTACTGAGGCTCACACTCCTCCCTCCCTACCCTGGGGTTACTGAGGTCCACAGTGCCTCTCTCCCTGCCCTGGAGGTACTGAGGCCCAAACTCAATGCCTCCATGCCCTAGTTGTACTGAGGCCCGGAGTCCCTCCCTCCCTCCCTCCCTGCCCTGGGGTACTGAGGCCCACAATCCCTCCCTCCCAGCCCTGGGGGTACTGAGAAATTACAACATGCTGCCATGCAGAGGGACCTGGGGGTCCTTGTGCTTGAATCCAAAAAAGTTAGTTTGCACGTGCAGCAGGTAATCGGGAAGGCGAATTAAATGTTGGCCTTCATTGCGAGAGGAATGGAGTACAAAAGCAGGGAGGTCTGCAACTGTACAAGGTATTGTTGAGGCCGCACCTGGAGTACTGCGTGCAGTTTTGGTCACCTTACTTAAGGAACGATATAGTAGCTTTGGAGCGGGTGCAGAGACGATTCACTAGGCTGATTCCGGAAATGAGGGGGTTACCTTACGATGATCGATTGAGTAGACTATGTCTTTACTCGTTGGAGTTCAGAAGGATGAGAGGTGATCTTAATGAAACATTTAAAATAATGAAAGGGATCGACAGGATAGAAGCAGAGAGGTTGTTTCCACTGGTCGGGGAGACTAGAGTAGGGGGTACAGCCTCAAAATACGGGGGAGCCAATTTAAAACCGAGTTGAGAAGGAATTTCGTCTGCAAGAGGGTTGTGAATCTGTGTAATTCTCTGCCAAAGGAAGCAGTTGAGGCTAGCTGATTGAGTGTATTCAAATCACAGATTGATAGATTTTGAACCAATAAGGGAATTAAGGGTTACGGGGAGCGGGCGAGTAAGTGGAGCTGAGTCCACGGCCAGATCAGCCATGATTTTGTTGAATGGTGGAGCTGGCTCGAGGGGCTAGATGGCCAACTCCTGTTCCTAAATCTTATGTTCTTATGCTCTCAGGTTTATATTACCACTTTGTGGAAGCGCAGTTTCCGAAGGCAGGTGTGCTTGGTAAGTTGATGTAAGACCTCTTCTCCCTGTACGTGCGGAGTTTGTATGATCTGGATCTACTGCTCAGTCTGGCACGTCATACCTTGCACCAATGCCTCATTCAGGTTCTCACTTTCTAATCTCGTGCAAAGCACTCACCAGCACACACTGGTTGGGCCGAATAGCCTGATTCTCTGCTCTATGTTCTATATAATATAACCCACTGAACTAGAGCTCAGCCCTTCCTGCCTACCTATTGTCGAGCCTCTCACTCGGGAAGATGCAATGTCCAGCTACACTAAATAGCTGCAGTGACCTGTTACAGAAGAGTTCATAGAGAATGCTCGTGTGGTGCTTTCCGCAAAGACCTTGTGGGAAATTTCAATCAGAAATATTGCCGTGTCCGACACACAGTGCTTGCCCCGCCGATGGGTGAATGATCAGATCACCAGCCATTCCTGGTATAATTCAATGGAAGGAATTCTGCTGCTAAATATTACATTCCTGGACTGCAAACACTGAGACCCGCCTCTGGGCTGCGATCAGTCGTTCTGTTTATTAATTAATTGTATAATTGAGGTAACCGGATATTTCACCGCGCTCTTCAACTGCTCTCTGAACTTGGACTGGGTCACCCCGTAAATAAATGTGTTTGTGCAGCAATTTAAATTCCGCAGTATAAATCCGACCTGTGTAAATTCATCTAAAGTGTCACTGTAATCACTGGGATTTATTCCTGTAATGCTATAATATAAGAAATCTATAACAATTATCAGCCACAGCAGTATGAAGCTGCCGGATATGGTGAAGATTAAAATGACAGATTCCTCCTGCTCTCCATCTCTGGGTCACTGGCATTCTCCCCCTTGCTCTCACCCCTCAGTCCTTTACGGACTCGACTGGCCATTAAAATGTGTCTGACTGTCAGAGCGTTGAGCAACAAAATTACAGCGAATGGTATTAGTGGGGTTAAAACCGTATCAAACAAGTCAATGCTCACCCATCCGTGCTCAGTAAAATAGGCTGAGATTGTGTAACAGTACCACGGAACATTGTCGATTATCTCCCCAGGTCCATGTGTAAAGTAGTGAGGAAAGTTTTTTGAACAGAGCAGAATGCAGCTTGTGGCCAGAACTACCGCCGCAGTTCTCCCAGTGCAATATTTGGTTTTCAGCTTTTGCCAACAAATGGCCACAAATCGATCAAAGATGAAAGTGACGGTGAACCAGACAAAGCAGTGTGTGGCTACACGGACCAGGAGATTGATAACAGTACACACAGAGGTGATATCCAGGAAAGTTCCTGGGAAATAATACCAACTGATCCACCGCAGTTTGACCCCAGTGATGAACACCAGTATATCCGCTGCTGCCATGGCCACCAGGTAGCGAGTGATGCAGGTGGACAGACCGCACTTTCCCCGGGACAGGATAACAATCGCACCTAAATTCACTGTAATAAAAAGAAGGTAAAAGAGGGGGTCAATTATTGGTCACACATTTTCGGTGACTGAGCTCAGACAGTAAGACCTGTGATTTAGAACAAAACTGGCCGGGTGGACGTCGTGTCAGGGGTTACCATGTTAAGTATATCATCCCAACCTGGAGTATTGTGTAGAGATTTGATCTCCTAACTTGAGGAAGGACATTCTTGCTATTGAGGGAGTGCAGCGAAGGTTCACCAGACTGATTCCCGGGATGGCGGGACTGACCTATCAAGAAAGACTGGATCAACTGGGCTTGTATTCACTGGAGTTCAGAAGAATGAGAGGGGATCTCATTGAAACGTTTAAGATTCTTAAGGGACTGGACAGGTTAGATGCAGGAAGAATGTTCCCAATGTTGGGGAAGTCCAGAACCAGGGGTCACAATCTAAGGATGAGGGGTAAGCCATTTAGGACAGATATGAGGAGACACTTCTTCACCCAGAGAGTGGTGAACCTGTGGAATTCTCTACCACAGAAAATTGTTGAGGCCAATTCACTAAATCTATTCAAAAATGAGTTAGATGTAGTCCTTACTACTCGGGGGATCAAGGGGTATGACGAGAAAGCAGGAATGGGGTACTGAAGTTACCTGTTCAGCCATGAACTCAATGAATGGTGGTGCATGCTCGAAGGGCCGAATGGTCTACTCCTGCAACTATTTTCGATGTTTCTATGTTTCTATAACCCAACCTACCTCCCACCAACTGCTTCCAAATTTAGCAGCGACGGGGCAGTGGGAGGGAAGCCGAGCCATCCCAGCAGGCGGGTTGGCAATATAAATGTATTAATGTGGCTGGCAGGTTCTGGTTTAAACTATTTTACCGGTTTAACTTATTTTGCGGGTTTAACTGTGGTCGGCTGCGTTTCCCAGGCCTCGGGATACCCGGCAGCTAAAGTGAGCCGAGGACAGCTTCGGGGACAATGGAAGTGCCTTCACGGCCCTGGTTATGGGCCAGGAGATCCAGGTGTGCCTTCCCCAAGGCCCCACACGCTCTCCCTCTCTCTCCCTCTGCTTAGACTACCCCCATACAAACGGTTCTTAATCTGATAAAATACAGAGTAAGCTAAAAACACTCAGTATGTCAGGCAGCATCTGTGGAGAGAGAAACAGAGATAACGTTTCAGGTGATAACCTTTCTTCAATACTGAAATCCCTGAGCGATGAACAGTTTTGAGGCAATGTTAGAGACAGAGAAAGTTGTGGTAGGAGGAGGAAAGAACAAAGTTGAAGGTCTTTGATGGGACGGTGGGTAGGAGTGATTCAACGATAAAATGGATGATGGTGGAAGATAAATGGGACAAGTAAAGGAATAGGAAATGGGTCCAGAGGAGATGTAACTGGACAGAGCAGGATTACAGAGTAGAGGGCCGAGGGAGCAAGGCAAATCCGGCAAAGATCAGAAGGATCCCGTGGCCGGGAATGTGCCAGAGCAAGGTCAGTAGAACCCACGGATGCGCTGCAGCCCGCCTACCGTATAACGAGAGGTGGTCCCAAGCACCAGCACACACCTCCTCCACTCCCATGGCCCGTATTGTGGAGGAGAATGGTCAGTAAACCCCAGGGGTAAGCACCAGCCCGCCTGCCGTATACCGAGAGGTGGTCCCAAGCACCAGCCCACACCTCCTCCACTCCCAGTGGTTCAGCTGGAGCCATCCGTTATTACCAGCACATGCTGTCTGAGGAAACTGACCGGTAGTATTGATCTGAAAAGTTTAAACTCAGTTTTATGTCCGTCTTGTAATAAATGGATAATGGAAACATGTGGTGCTGTTCCTCATTCAGTTACAATGGAGAACATTTTAGAATTGTGAAGATAGAGATGTCAGACTGGCAGTGGGATGTAGAATTGAAGGGGCAAGTGACCGGGGAATGTTAGACAGAGGGAAGGAGAGAGACACATTTGCGGACAGAACGGAAAAGTTCAGTAATGTAATCACACAATCTCTGTTTAGTCCTCCCCAATCTACAGGAGACTGCATAATGAACAGCGAATACTGTATACTCCGTTGGAAGAAATACAAGTCAATTACTCTTTCACATTGAAGGCCATGGACGATGGAACGAATGGAGGTGAAAGGGCAGGTCTTCCTTCTCCTAGGTTTTGCATAGGCAGGTCCGGTGGAAGGGGAGAACTGTTGGGGGCGATTCAGGTGTGGTCCAGGTTCTCATGGAGGGAACGATCCATTGGCAATGTTGAAAGGGGATGTGTTTGATGGTGGGAATAAGAAGGAAGGGGCAGAAATGATGGAGGATTGAACTTTTGAATGTGGAGGTTGGTTGAGTCCAAGGTAAGGACAAGGGGACCTTTTATTGGTTCTAGCAGGGAGGATCAGGGGCGATGAAATTAATGCAGCAAATTGGATTGACACTGTAGTGGGCCTTTTCCAGCACAGTGGTGGGGAATCCTCGGCTGAGGATAAATGCGGTAAATTGGATTGATATGGTCGAGGATCCTTCCACCATAGAGGACTGGTATTCTAAGCTCAGAAAAAGGAAGACATGTTGTAAGCACTGGTGTGGGAGGTGGCATCATCGTAACAGATGCAACGCAGGCAGCGACACTCGAGAATGTAATAGAGACCTTCAAGCAAGCGGGGTGAGACGTCATATAATCAAGGTAGCACTAGGAGTCGGTCGGATTATGGTAGATATTTGTAGAGAGCCTCTCCTCGGAAATGGACATAGAGATGTCGAGGAAGGGAAGGAAAAATGTCAGAGGGAGCATGTGAAGGAGAGAGAGGGGCGCAAATTAGAAGCAAGGTTGACTGCATATATATTATTGCTATTATTATTAATAGTAATATTAATAATAACTAATGTTATTAATAATAATACTAAAAACGTTCATTTAAATTGCATCTTTAACGTAGGTAAACGTCGCACGGCGCTTCAAAGCAATGTTAACAGGACAACACAGAGAAAGAAAAGATAAAATTAAGACATATGACCAAAAGCTTGGTAAAAGGGGATGATTTTCAGGAGCGTGTTTATAATGGAAAGATGGTTAGAGAAACGGAGAGGTTCAGGGTGGGACTTCCAGAGTTTAGTGCCCACACAGCTGATGGTTAGGCTACCGTTAGTTGAAATGTATAATGAGAGATGTTCCGGAGGGCAAACTTTGAAGAGCGGAGATTTCTTGTGGGATTGTGAGGCTGAAAATAATTATAGTGGAAGGGAGGTGCAAGGCCATGAAGAGATTTGTAAACAAGGATGAGAATTTTCAAAATGGAGGCGCTCTTTAACCAGGAGCCAATGTAGGTCAGAAAGCAGAGGGGTGACTTTGTGCGAGTTCGGACATTTTCCAGTTCATGGCTAGAAAAGGAAATTGTGCGACCACAGTCATCAATGTATCTGAAAAATATGTGAAGGAGGGGACCTGAGTAGAATTGGAACATCGAAGGTTCCCTGTATCCAAGAAAAGGCAGCATAATTGGGAAATGTCCGAGCTCCTATACCGGCACGAGTGTACTGCGGGGTGGAACATTGTTCAGACAAGATGTCCAGCACTTGTACTTTAAGCAGGGGTTGTGCACTGCGGTCAGAATCAGGATCAGCAACCTGCAAGGGTTTTCATTCCTAGCCCAAACCCGGTGAGGGCGAGAGGACTTCCAGTGTGAATGGCGAGTGAATTAAATTGCAAATGGGGCCCTCAGAATATATCAGTGGGGATAGGTGGAGGGACACTCGCCATCCGCTGCGAATTTCAGGGGAGTTCGGGTCTACTGAGCTATGAACTGTACAATTTGGACAATTTTCCACATCTCGGGAGCCTACTGTCAACAAGGGCAGACTTTGATGGCAAAGTCCAAAACTGCCTTCAGTGTGCCAGTGCAGCCTTCGGACGCCTGAGGAAGGAAGTGTTTGAGGACCAGGACCTCAAACACTGGACCAAGCTCATGGTCTGCAAGGTAGTAGTGATACACGGCCTCCTCTAATGTCCAGAGACGTGGAATATTTACAGCAGGCACCTCAAAGCACTGGAGAAGTACCAACACTGCCTCCGCAATTTCCTACAAATTAATTGGCCGGAATGGTGAAACAACGTCAGTGTTCTCGGTCAGGCCAGCATCCACAGCATCGAAGCATTGAGAACATTCGATCAGCACAGATGCGCGTGCCACATGCCTGACCTGAGATTCAAAAATCAAACGCTCTACTCGGTGATTCGTTATTGCAAGCGAGCCACAGGTGCGCAGAGGAAACGCACCATGACACACTCAAAACCTATTTGAAGAATTGTAACGTCCCCACCTCCACCTGACAAACCCTGGCCCAATCCAGCCCAAAGTGGACGAAAAGTATACTCACGGTGCAGAGCACCTCGAGTCTTATCGCCCAGAGCAAACTGAAGCGGAAGGAGCAAGCAGCAACCCAGGCACCCCACACTCCCGTTTGTTCAACGAGCGTCTGCCCGACCTGTGACAGAGAATGTAGGTCATGTATTGGAATCTTTAGCACTCTGGGAACTAATTTTTCGAATAGAATTGAGTCACTCTCAATTCACAGGGTACGGTTCAGAAGCGGAAGTAGAAGAAATAGTGACCCACACTCAGCATATCCTACAGTGACACACAATCCCAGTAATACATGGTCACGAGGGTACAGTGTTCCACACCGGTTAGTGACCCTCACTCAGTATATCCTACTGTGACACACACTCCCAGTAATACATGGTCACTGGAGTACGGTGTTCCCCACCGGTTAGTGACCTACACACAGTATATCCTACAGTGACAGTAACTCACAGTAATACATGATGACTGGGAGTATGATGTTCGACGTGAGGTACTGACTCACACTCAGTATATCCAACAGTGCAGACACCGCCACTCATACCTTCTGCCAGATAGTTGCGCGGAACAAGGACTAATTCAAAAGTACACAATATTCTACTAAAGACAATAGTTGAATAAGTCAAGCAGCCTGTTCGTTTCAAATACAAGTTTATGTTCAGATGTTGCAATGGAATCAAACCGCAGTGGTTATTCAGGAAATTTGACTGAACGGAATGATATCACCGTTCAGGTTTTTATACCCGTGACCAATAGTCGAGGATGTAAAATTATCAGTCACAGAGCAAAACCAGAGATCAGCTCACAAACAGATTTGCACAACTTCAATGGTTACATAAGAACATAAGAACATAAGAATTAGAAACAGGAGTTGGCCATCTAGCCCCTCGAGCCTGCTCCGCCATTCAAAAAGATCATGGCTGATCTGGACGTGGACTCAGCTCCACTTACCCGCCCGCTCCCCATAACCCTTAATAACCTCATTGGTTAAAAATCTATCTCTCTGTGACTTGAATACATTCAATGAGCTAGTCTCAACTGTTTCCCTGGGCAGAGAATTCCACAGATTCATAACCCTCTGGGAGAAGAAATTACCTCTCAACTAGGTTTTAAATTGGATTCCCACTATTTTGAGGCTGTGCCCCCTAGTTCTAATCTCCCCGACTAGTGGAAACAACCTCTCTGCCTCTATCTTGTCTATCCATTTCATTATTTTAAATGTTTCTAAAATATCACACTTCATCCTTCTGAACTCCAACGAGTAAAGACCCAGTCTACTCAATCTATCATCATAAGAAAACCACCTCATCACTGGTATCAGCCCAGAGAATCGTCTCTGTACCCTCTACAAAGCTAGTGTATCCTTCCTTAAGTAAGGTGACCAAAACTGAACGCAGTACTCGAGGTGCTGCCTCACCAATATCCTGTACAGTTGCAGCAGGACCTCCCTGCTTTTTTACTCCATCCCTCTTGCAATGAAGGCCAACAATAAATTCGCCTTCCTGATTCCCTGCTGTACCTGCAAGCTAACTTTTTGGGAGCCATGAACAAGGACCCCCAGGTCCCTCTGCACCGCAACATGTTGTAATTTCTTCCCATTCCATTAATATTCCCGTTTACTGTTTTTTGTTCCAAGCTGGATGACCTCACACTTTCCGACATTGTATTCAATCTGCCAAACCTTAGCCCATTCGCTTAATCTATCTAAATCTATTTTCAGCCTCTATGTGTCCGCTTTCCCACTAATCTTTGTGTCATCTGCAAATTTTGTTACACTACACTCTGTCCCATCTTACAGGTCATCTATATATATTGTAAACAGTTGTGGTCCCAGCACCCTGTGGCAAACCAATAACCACCGATTTCCGACCTGAGAAGGATCCATTTATCCCGACTCTCTGCTTTCTGTTCGGCAGTTAGTCACTTACCAGGAACACCAATGACGGTAATGATCATGTAGCATATTCGCTGGGCATAGAGAATTGGAGGCATTTTCTACGTGAAACGATGTGCCCATTTATGCTGCAGGCAATCTCCCTGAATTATACTCTGAGGCGGTACAATTCCAGGGCATTTAATTTATACCCTGCGGGATCTCCACGGGGACATTGAGGTTGTAACATCGCTCAAAATAGTTTTTGTTAAAACTTGAACAAACAGATTACGACAGCCAATTTATGTCCCTGTTGTGATTCAAACTTGAAACTGCAAAGACTGGACAATTCTGATCACATTAATTAAGAAATGAACGTTTCCAGCTGTAGTCTCCGAGCAATTGGTTTGTTGTTTCAAAAACCATCAGGCCAAACTGGAGATCGCATATTGTTTCTGGTAACATATTTTGCACTGCTGTGTTCATTCATAATTACATCCCAATGTTATAGTTTCCCTCTCAGTGCTGCTCTACTGCACTCTGTGATGTGGCTGCCTTCTTTAACTGTAGCTATTCAGTAATTACATCCCAATGTTCAAGTTTCCCTCTCAGGGCTGCTCTACTACAAAGGGGGTCATGGCTGCACCTTTCAATGCAGGCATTCAGTACATAAATTACAAATGATAGAAAGTCCATCTCAAGGTTGTTTTCGTGCGGTCTATGAAACGACTGATCTCTTTAACTTTGGGAATCCAGTTAAACAATTAAAGTGATGAATTTCTCTGATAGTTCTCAAACTAATATCGGCCCTCATATTCATTAAGCCTCTCATACCCATACAGCACCTCATACACATGTGGTGCCTCATACTCGTAGATTACCTAAAAATAATACAGCACCACAAACTCATACAGCAAAAACAATGCGAACTAATACAGCATTTCTCATCATGCAGGCACTGAAAATAATACAGCACATCAAACGAATAGAGAACCTCAAACTAGTACATCCCCAAAAACCAAGAGAACGTCAAACTAAAACAGCCCTTTCATATTACAAAGTACCTCAAATTAAAACTAAAACTAATACAACACCTCAAATTAAAAGCCAACATCAAACTAAAAGAGAACCTCAAAGTAATCGAGAACCTCAAACCAGTAAAGAATATCAAACTAAATTTTAATAAATCTATAGATAACCTCAACATAACATGGACACTCAAAATAATAATGAATGTGAAAATAATACAGACCCTCAATAAGACAGAGACACTGCAACTATTAATGAAACTCACACTAATATTTAAATTCAAATTAAGATTGAATCTGAAACTGATAAACTCAAACTAATAGGGAGCCTCAAAATATTCCACTCAAACTAGAGAAACTCAAACGAATAGGGAGGATCAAATAATCAAAATATTCAAGCTGAGAGAGAAAATAAAACTAATGCAGCCCCTCCAACTAATACTGACCCTCAAACTAATACACTCTCTCAAACTAATACAGACCCTCAAACAAATGCAGTCCCTCAAACTAATACAGCCCTTCAAACTAACATAATCCATCAAACTAATACAGCCCCTCAAACTAATATAGGCCCGCAAACTAATACAGCCCCTCAAACTAATATAGTCCCTCAAACTAATACAGCCCCTCAAACTAATATAGCCCCTCAAACTAATTCAACCCCTCAAACTAATACAGACCGTCAAACTAATAGAGAACTTCAAACTCATCGAGAAACTCAAACTAATACAGTCCCTCAAAGTAATACAGTCCCTCAAACTAATACAGCCTCTCCAACTAATACAGTCCATCAAACTAATACAGTCCCTGAAACTAATACAATCCCACAAACTAATGCAATCCCTCAAACAAATACAGTCCATCAATCTAATACAGACCCTCAACCGAATAGAGTTCATCACACTAATACAGTACCTCAAACTAATTTAGCCCCTCAAACTAATACAACCACTCAAAGTAATACAGACCCTCAAACTAATACAGACCCTCAAACTAATACAGTCCCTCAAACTAATACAGCCTCTCAAACTAAAACAGCCCCACAAAATAATACAGACCCTCAAACTACTACAGCCCCTCAACCTAATACAATCCCACTAACTAATGCAATCCCTCAAACTAATACAGTCCATCAAACTAATAAAGACCCTCAATGGAATACAGTTCATCAAACAAATGCAGTCCCTCAAACTAATACAGTCCCTCAAACTAATACAGTCCCTCAAACTAATAGAGAACCGCAAACTCATCGAGAAACTCAAACTAATAAACCCCTCAAACTAATACAGTCCGTCAAGCTAATAAAGAACCTCAATCTCATCGTGAATCTCAAACTAATACAGCCCCTCAGCATAATACAGTCCAACAAACGAATGCAATCCCTCAATCGAATACAGTCAATCAAACTGAAACAGTCCCTCAAAATAATGCAGCCCTCAATCTAATACAGTCCATGAAACTAAAACAGTCCCTCAAACTCATACAGCCCCTCAATCTAATTCAGTCCATTAAACTAATACAGTCCCTCAAGCTGATACAGCCCCTCAAACTAAAACAGACGCTCAAACAAATACAGCCCCTAAAACTAATACAGACCCTCAATCTAATACAGTCCCTCAAACTAATACAGTCCCTCAAACTAATATAGACCCTCAAATTAATACAGCCGCTCAAACTAATTAAGAACCTCATATTAATAGATGTACTTTTACGTGTAGCGGACCTTGGACAAATACAGCCACTTAACATAATACAAGATTATAAACTTTTCCAGAAGCTCAAATTAATATATTTCCTGAAAATAATAGAGAAGCTCAAACTTATGCAACCGCCGAAGCTATTGGAGAACTCAACATAATAGAGAAGCTCAAATTAATAGAGAACCTCGAATTAATGCAGACCCTTAAACTAATAGAAAACCTCAAAATAATATAATAAATAGGGAACTTCAAACTAACAAAGAACCTCAAGCTAATAGAGGATGTAAACCCAATACTGGAAATCTACCACACACAGAAAGTTATATTCATACAGACATTGAAACTTACACAGCATTTCCGATAAAACAGTCTATCGAACTAATACAGCCCTGAGAACTAATAGAGAACGTGAAACAAATACAGCCGCTAAAACAATAAAGATCCTTAAACTAATAAATAACCGCAAACTACTAGAGAACCTCAAAATACTACAGCCCACGAAACTGATAAATACCCTCAAATTAATACAGAATCTCAAATAAATAGAGCAGCGTCAAATAATATAACATTTCCACCAAATTATTAAACTCAAGCTAATATACAAACTCAAATTATGAAAGAAACTCAAACCAACATGAAAATCTCAAACAAATACAGCCACCTAAAATAATACCATCTCAAACTATTAGAGAAACTGAAACTAATACAGCCCTTCAAATTAATACAGCCCCTCAAACTATTATAGAACCTCATACTAATAGAGAAGGTGAATGTAATAAAGAAACTACAACTAATAGATAATTAATAGCGCAGGAGATTCAGCATCTAGCCGACAATCACGAAGTGGGTGGATTTTTCAGTGGAGTAGAACCGGTGGCCCAAGGTCTTATTGCACTGAAAGCCAAAAACAGAGAACTGCTCATCAAGGACAGTGAGGCTGCCGGTGCTGGCTGTAATGAACACTTCGAGGATCTTCGCAACAAAGAATCCGCCTTCGACGTGAGTGTCGTTGTCTTCATCCCACAGCATGCTACCTACACTGCCTTGGCACAATCACTGCTCGGCACGAGTTTGCAAAGGCCTTCTGACAACTAAATACAACAAGGCCTTAGGAGCAGAATGAATCCCCTTGGAAGTACTGAAGCTTGGCAGAGAAGCACTAATGGCACGTATTCATGACCTTATCTGGAAGGAGGAGATCATGCCAGGAGATCTCGGAGTAGATTTAATTTGCGATGATCTTGAAGACAGGTGACGAGTCTGACTGCGGTAACGACAGAGGATTGTCGCTGCTCTCAACCAAAGGCAAAGTCATCGCAAGTATTCTTCTCAACCACCTTCTCCCTGTGGCTGAAGAACTCCTCCCAGTTTCGCAATGTGGATTCTGTCCACTAATTGGTACAATGGATATCATCTGCACCACGCGGCAGATACTAGAGAAATGCAGCGAATAGCACCAATACTTGAACATGGCCTATTTTAAACTCACGAAAGGCTCCAACGCTCTCAACCATGAGGGTTTATGGAGCGTCCTCCTCAGATTCGGCTGCACTTCAAGGTTTGTCACCATACTCCACCTTCTGCAGGATGAAGTATAAGCCGTGCTCCCGGTCAAGGCATCCACCACAGAACCATTCCACATACGGACCGGGGTCAAGCAAGGGTGTGTCATCGCACCACGAGGGGAAGGAAGCAGCAGCCAAGTTCATGGCACCGTGGGTGGCTCTGCTGCACAGGAGGGCAGGATAATATGTGGCAGAGCTATAGTGATAGGGGATTATATTGTAAAGGGAATTGATCGGCGTTTCTGCGGTCAGAACCGAGAATCCAGGATGGTATGTCGCCACCTGGTGCAAGGATCAAGGATGTCTCGGAGCGGATGCAGGGCTTTCTGAAGGGGGTGGGTGAACAGCCAGTTGTAATTGTGCAAATATTTACCAACGATATAGGTAAAAAGTGGGATGAGGTCCTACAAGCTGAATTTAGGGAGCTAGGTGTTAAATTAAAAAGTAGGACCTCAAAGGTAGCAATCTGAGGATTGCTACCAGTGCCACGTGGTAGTCAGTGTCAGAATGGCAGGATAGCTCAGATGAATACGTGGCATGAGGAGTGGTGCAAGAGGGAGCGCTTCAAATTCCTGTGACATTGGAACTGGTTCTGGGGGAGGTGGGACCAATACAATCCGGACGTTCTGCACCAGGGCAGGACCGGAACCAATGTCATGGGGGGAGTGTTTTCTCGTGCTCTTGAGGAGGGGTTAAACTAATATGGCAGGGGAATGGGGACCGAAGCAGTGATTCAGATGGAAGTAAAATGGGGGCAGAAGCAAAAGATAGAAAGGAGAAGAGCAAAAGTGGAGGGCAGAGAAACCCAAGGCAAAATTAAAAAGGGCCACATCACAGAAAAATTCTAAATGGAAAAAGAGGGATAAAAAGACACGTCTGAAGGCTCAGTGCCTCAATGCGAGGAGCATTCAGAATAAGGTGGATGAATTAACTGCGTAGGTAGCTCTTTACGATTATAATATAATTGGGATCACGGAGACATGGCTCCAGGGTGACCAAGGGTGGGAACTCAACATCCAGGGTATTCAACATTCAGGAAGCACAGACAGAAAGGAAAGGGAGGTGGATTGGCGTTGCTTGTTAAAGAGGAAATAAGCGCAATAGTAAGAAAGGACATTAACTTGAATGATGTGGAATCCGTATAGTTATAGCTACGGAATACCAAAGGACAGAAAACGTGAGTGAGAGTTGTGTCCAGACAACCAAATAGCAGTAACGAGATTGGAGATGGCATCAAACAAGAAATAAGGGATATTTGCAATAAAGGTATGGCAGTTAACATGGGCGGCTTTAATCTACATATAGATTGGGCAAACCAAACTGGTAGCAATGCGGTGGAGGAGGAATTCCTGGAGTGTATTAGTGATGGCTTTAGAGACCAATATGTCGAGGAATCAACTAGAGAGCTGGCCAACCTAGACTGGGTGTTGTGAAATGAGAGAGGACTAATCAGTAATCTTGTTGTGCGAGGCTCCCTGGAAGGGTGACCATAATATGGTAGAATTCTTTTTAAGATGGAGAGTGAAATGTTAATTCATAGACTCGGGTCCTGAATTTAAGGAAAGGTTACTATGAGACGTGGATTGGCTAGAATAGACTGGCAAATTATACTTAAGGGGTTGACAGTGGATACGCAATGGGGAAAATGTTGGAATCAATTATTAAAGATGAAATAGCAGCCGTTTTGGAAACAGTGGCAGGATCGATCCTAGTCAGCATGGAATTATGAAAGAGAAATCATGCTTGACAAATATTTTAGAATGTTTTTAGGATGTAACTAGTAGTGTGGAAAAGGGAGAACCAGTGGATGTGGTGTATTTGGACTTTGAAAAGGTTTTTGACAAGGTCCCACACAAGAAACTAGGAGGTAAAATTGAAGCACATGTTATTGGGGGTAATGTATTGACGTGGATAGAGAACTCGTTGGCAGACATGATGGAGCGAGTCAAAATAAACGGGTCCTTTTCAGAAATGCAGGCAGTGCCCAGTGGGGTGCCGCAGTGTTCAGTGCTGGGACACCAGCCTTTTACAATGTAAATCAATGATTGAGATGAAGGAATTGAATGTATAATCTCCAAGTTTGCAGATGCCACTAAGCTGGGTTGCGATGTGAGCTGTCAGGATGATGCGAATAGACTGCAGGAGACTTGGACAGGTTAATTGAGTGCGCAAATGCATGGCAGATGCAATATAATGTGGATAAATGTGAGGTTATCCACTTCGGTGGCAAAAACAGGAAGACGGAATATTATCTGAATGGTTACAGATTAGGAAAAGGGGAAGTGCAACGAAATCTGGATGTCATGGTACATCAGTCATTGAAGTTTGGCATGCAGGTACAGCAGGTGGTGAAGAGGCAAACGGCATGTTGGCCTTCATAGCAAGTGGATTTGAGTATAGGAGCAGGAACGTCTTACTGCAGTTGTACAGGGCCTTGGTGAGGACACACCTGGAATATTGTGTTCAGTTTTGGTCTTCTATCTCAGAAAGGAAGTTCTTGCTTTTGAGGGAGTACAGCGAAAGTTCACCAGATTGAATTCTGCGATTGCAGAACTGACATATGAGGATCAACTAGGCTTGTATCCACTGTAGTTTAGAAGAATAGAAACAAAGAAACATAGAAACTTAAAAATAGGTGCAGGAGTAGGCCATTCGGCCCTTCTAGCCTGCACCAACATTCAATGAGTTCATGGCTGAACATGCAACTTCAGTACCCCATGCCTGCTTTCTCGCCATACCGCTTGACCCCCCTGGTAGTAAGGAATTCATCTAACTCCTTTTGAATATATTTAGTGAATTGGCATCAACAACTTTCTGTTGTAGAGAATTACACAGGTTCACCACTCTCTGGGTGAAGAAATCCTCCTCATCCCTGTCATAAATGGCTTACCCCTGATCGTTAGACTTGTGACCCCTGGTTCTGGACTTACCCAACATTGGGAACATTCTTCCTGCATCTAACCTGTCTAAACCCATCAGAATTTTAAACGTTTCGATGAGATCCCCTCTAATTCTTCTGAACTCCAGTGAATACAAACCCAGTTGTTCCAATCTTTCTTGATACGTCAGTCCTGCCATCCCGGGAATCAGTCTGGTGAAATTCCGCTGCACTCCCTCAATAGCAAGAATGTCCTTCCTCAAGTTAGGAGACCAAAACTGTAGACAATACTCCAGGTGTGGCCTCACCAAGGCCCTGTACAACTGCAGTAACACCTTCCTGCCCCTGTACTCAAATCCCCTCGCCATTTGCATTCTTAAACGCCTGCTGTACCTGCATGACAACCTTCAATGACTGATGTACCATGACACCCAGGTCTGTTAGCACCTCCCCTTTTCCTAATCTGTCACCATTAAGATAATAGTCTGTCCCTGTTTTTACCACCAAAGTGGTTAACCTCACATTTATCCACATTATACTTCATCTGCCATGCATTTGCCCACTCACCGAACCTATCCAAGTCACTCTGCAGCCTCATAGCATCCTCCTCGCAGCTCACACTGCCACCCAACTTAGTGTCATCCACAAATTTGGAGATACTACATTTAATCCTCTCGTCTAAGTCATTAATGTACAATGTAAATAGCTGAGGCCCCAGCACAGAACCTTGCGGCACCCCACTAGTCACTGCCTGCCATTCTGAAAAGTCCCCATTTACTCCTACACTTTGCTTTCTGTCTGACAACCAGTTCTCAATCCATGTCAGAACACTTACCCCAATCCCATGTGCTTTAACGTTGCACATTAATCTCTTGTGTGGGACCTTGTCGAAAGCCTTCTGAAAGTCCAAATGTACCACATCAACTGGTTCTCCCTTGTCCACTCTACTGGAAACATCCTCAAAAAATTCCAGATGATTTGTCAAGAATGATTTCCCTTTCACAAATGCAGGCTAGACTTGGACCTATCATGTCACCATTTCCAAATTTGCTGCGATGACATCCTGAATAATTGAATCCATCATTTTACCCACTACTGAGGTCAGGCTGACCGATCGATAATTCAATGTTTTCTCTCTCCCTCCTTTTTAAAAAAGAGGGTTAAAATTAGCGACCCTCCACTCGATCGGAACTGATCCAGAGTCTGGGGAATGTTGGGAAATGACTGTCAAGGCATCCGCTATTTCTAAGGCCACCTCCTTAAGCACTCTGGGATGCAGTCCATCAGGCCCTGGGGATTGATCGGCATACAGTCCAGTCCTACAGTGATCACAGTCAAGTACAACAGGGATCACAGTCCTGTCCCACAGGGATCAAACTCCCGTCCCACAGGGATCACAGTGCAGTCGCATTGGGATCACAGTCCAATCCCACAGGGGTCAAAGTCCAGTACCACAGGGTTCACAGTCCAGTCCCACAGGGGTTAGATTCCAGTCCCACAGGGGTCACAGTCAACTCGCACAGGGATCACAATCCAGTCCCACAGAGATTACAGTCCAGTCCAACAGGGATCACAGTCCAGTCCCACAGGGATCAAACTCCCGTCCCACAGGGGTCACGGTCCAGTCCCACAGGGCTCACAGTCCAGTTCCACAGGAGTCAGAGTCCAGTCGCATAAGGATCACAGTCCAGTCCCACAGAGATCACAGTCCAGTCCCACAGGGATCACGGTCCTTTCCCACAGGGGTCACAGTCCAGTCCCTCAGGGATCACAGACCAGTCCACAGGGATCGCAGCCGAGTTCCGCAGGGTCACAGCCCAGTCCCACAGCTGTCGCAGTCCAGTCCCACATGGATCACAGTCCAGTCCCACGGGTATCACAGTCCAGTCCCACATGGATCACAGTCCAGTCCCACATGGATCACTGTCCATTCCCACAGGGGTCACAGTCCTGTCGCATAGGTATCGCAGTCCAGTACCACATAGATCAAAGTCCAGTCCCACAGGGATCACGGTCCTGTCCCACAGGGGTCACAGTCCAGTCCAACAGGGATCACAGTCCAGTCCCACAGGGATCACAGTCCAGTCCAACAGGGGTCAAACTCCTATCCCACAGGGATTACAGTTCAGTCCCACAGGGATCACAGTCCAGTCCCACAGGGATCACAGAACAAACTCACTGGGATCACAGTCCAGTCCCACAGAGATCAGAGTCCAGTCCCACAAGCATCACAGTCCAGTCCCACAGTGGTCAAAGTCCCGTCCAACAGGGATCACAGTCCAGTCCCAAAGGGATCACAGTCCAGTCCCACAGGGATCACAGTCCAGTCCCACAGAGATCACAGTCCAGTCCCACAGGGATCACAGAACAAACCAACAGTGAAAACAGTCCAGTCCCACATGGACCACAGTCCAGTCCCACAGGGATCGCAGTCTACTCTCACAGAGCTCACAGTCCAGTCCCACAGGGATCACAGTCCAGTCCCACATGGATCACAGTCCAGTCCCACAGAGATCACAGTCCAGTTCCACAGGGATCACAGTCCAGTCCCACAGGAATCACAGTCCACTCCCACAACGATCCCAGTCCAGTCACACAGGAATCACAGTCCAGTGCCACAGATATCACAGTCCAGTCCCACAGGAATCACAGTCCAGACCCATAGTGATCACAGTCCAGTGCCACATGAATCACAGTCCAGTCGCACAGGGGTCACGGTCGAGTCCCACAGAGACTACAGTCCAGTCCAACAGAGATTACAGGCCAGTGCCAAAGGGATCACAGTCCAGTCACACAGCGATCACTGTCCAGTTCTACAGGGATCGCAGTGCAGTCCCATAGGGATCACAGTCCTGTCCCACAGGGGTCAAAGTCCAGTCCAACAGGGATCACAATCCAGTCCCAATGGGATCACAGTCCAGTCCCACAGGGGTCAAACTCCTATCCCACAGGGATTGCAGTTCAGTCCCACAGGGATCACAGTCCTGTCCCACAGGGGTCACAGTCCAGTCCCACAGAGATCACAGTCCAGTCCCACAGGGATCACAGAACAAACCCACTGGGATCACAGTCCAGTCCCACATGGATCACAGTCCAGTCCCACAAGCATCACAGTCCAATCCCACAGAGATCACAGTCCAGTCCCACAGGGATCACAGTCCAGTCCACAGAGATCACAGTCCAGTCCCACAGGGATCACAGAACAAACCCACAGTGATAACAGTCCAGTCCCACATGGATCACAATCCAGTCCCACAGGGATCACAGTCCACTCTCACAGAGCTCACAGTCCAGTCCCACAGGGATCACAGTCCAGTCCCACATGGATCACAGTCCAATCCCACAGAGATCACAGTCCAGTCCCACAGGGATCACAGTCCAGTCCCACACGGATCACAGACCTGTCCCACAGAGAACACAGTCCAGTCCCACATGGATCACAGTCCAGTCCCACAGGGATCACAGTCCAGTCCCACATGGATCACAGTCCAGTCCCGCAGAGATCACAGTCCAGTCCCACAGGGTTCACAGTCCAGTCCCACATGGATCACAGTCCAGTCCCACAGGGAGCACAGTCCAGTTCCACATGGATCACAGTACAGTCCCACAGAGATCACAGTCCAGTTCCACAGGGATCACAGTGCAGTCCCATAGGGATCACAGTCCAGTACCACACGGGTCAAACTCCAGTCCAACAGGGATCACAGTCCAGTCCCACAGGGATCACAGTCCAGTCCCAAAGGGATCACAGTCCAGTCCCACAGGGATCACAGTCCAGTCCCACAGAGATCACAGTCCAGTTCCACAGGGATCACAGAACAAACCAACAGTGATAACAGTCCAGTCCCACATGGATAACAGTCCAGTCCCACAGGGATCGCAGTCTACTCTCACAGAGCTCACAGTCCAGTCCCACAGGGATCACAGTCTAGTCCCACATGGATCACAGTCCAGTCCCACAGAGATCACAGTCCTGTCCCACAGGGATCACAGTCCAGTCCCACACGGATGACAGTCGAGTCCCACAGAGATCACAGTCCAGTCCCACATGGATCACAGTCCAGTCCCACAGGGATCACAGTCCAGTCCCACATGGATCACAGTCCAGTCCCACAGATATCACAGTCCAGTCCCACAGGGGTCACAGTCCAGTCCCACATGGATCACAGTCCAGTCCCACAGGGGTCACAGCCCAGTCCCACAGGGATCACAGTCCAGTCCCACAGGAATCACAGTCCATTCCCACAACGATCCCAGTCCAGTCACACAGGAATCACAGTCCAGTGCCACAGGGATCACAGTCCAGTCCCACAGGAATCACAGTCCAGTCCCATAGTGATCACAGTCCAGTGCCACATGAATCACAGTCCAGTCGCACAGGGGTCACGGTCCAGTCCCACAGCGACTACAGTCCAGTCCAACAGAGATTACAGGCCAGTGCCAAAGGGATCACAGTCCAGTCACACAGCGATCACTGTCCAGTTCTACAGGGATCGCAGTGCAGTCCCATAGGGATCACAGTCCTGTCCCACAGGGGTCAAAGTCCAGTCCAACAGGGATCACAATATAGTCCCACAGGAATCACAGTCCAGTCCCACAGGGGTCAAACTCCTATCCCACATTGATTGCAGTTCAGTCCCACAGGGATCACAGTCCTGTCCCACAGGGGTCACAGTCCAGTCCCACAGAGATCACAGTCCAGTCCCACAGGGATCACAGAACAAACCCACTGGGATCATAGTCCAGTCCCACATGGATCACAGTCCAGTCCCACAAGCATCACAGTCCAGTCCCACAGAGATCACAGTCCAGTCCCACAGGGATCACAGTCCAGTCCACAGAGATCACAGTCCAGTCCCACAGGGATCACATAACAAACCCACAGTGATAACAGTCCAGTCCCACATGGATCTCAATCCAGTCCCACAGGGATCACAGTCCACTCTCACAGAGCTCACAGTCCAGTCCCACAGGGATCACAGTCCAGTCCCACATGGATCACAGTCCAGTCCCACAGAGATCACAGTCCAGTCCCACAGGGATCACAGTCCAGTCCCACACGGATCACAGTCCTGTCCCACAGAGATCACAGTCCAGTCCCACATGCATCACAGTCCAGTCCCACAGGGATCACAGTCCAGTCCCACATGGATCACAGTCCAGTCCCGCAGAGATCACAGTCCAGTCCCACAGGGTTCACAGTCCAGTCCCACATGGATCACAGTCCAGTCCCACAGGGAGCACAGTCCAGTTCCACATGGATCACCGTACAGTCCCACAGAGATCACAGTACCGTTCCACAGGGATCACAGTGCAGTCCAACAGGCATCACAGTCCAGTCCCACAGAGATCACAGTCCAGTTCCACAGGTTTCGCTTTTCAGTCCCACAGGGGTCACAGTCCAGTCCCTCAGGGATCACGGTCCTGTCCCACAGGGGTCAAAGTCCAGTCCCACAGGGATCACAGTCCAGTCACACAGAGAGCACTGTCCATTCCCAGAGGGGTCACAGCCCAGTCCCACAGCGGTCACATTCCAATCGCACAGGGATCACAGTCCAGCGCCACATGAGTCAGAGTGCAGTCCCACATGGATCACAGTCCAGTCCAACAGGGATCACAGTCCAGTCCCACAGGGATAACAGTCCAGTCCCACAGAGATCACGTTCCAGTCCCACAGGGGTCACAGTCAAGTCGCATAGGGATCGCAGTCCAGTCCCACAGAGATCAAAGTCGAGTCCCACAGGGATCACGGTCCTGTCCCACAGGGGTCACAGTCCAGTCCAACAGGGATCACAGTCCAGTCCCACAGGTATCACAGTCCAGTCCCACAGGGGTCAAACTCCTATCCCACAGGGATTGCAGTTCAGTCCCACAGGGATCACAGTCCAGTCCCACAGGGATCACAGAACAAACCCGCTGGGATCACAGTCCAGTACCACAGAGATCACAGTCCAGTCCCACAAGCATCACAGTCCAGTCCCACAGAGATCACAGTCCAGTCACACAGGAGTCACAGTCCAGTCCCACATGGATCACAGTCCAGTCCCACAGGGGTCAAAGTCCAGTCCAACAGGGATCACAGTCCAGTCCCAAAGGGATCACAGTCCAGTCCCACAGGGATCACATTCCAGTCCCACAGAGATCACAGTCCAGTCCCACAGGGATCACAGAACAAACCAACAGTGATAACAGTCCTGTCCCACATGGATCACAGTCCAGTCCCACATGGATCACAGTCCACTCTCACAGAGCTCACAGTCCAGTCCCACAGGGATCACAGTCCAGTCCCACATGGATCACAGTCCAGTCCCACAGAGATCACAGTCCAGTCCCACAGGGATCACAGTCCAGTCCCACACGGATCACAGTCCAGTCCCACAGAGATCACAGTCCAGTCCCACATGGATCACAGTCCAGTCCCACAGGGATCACAGTCCAGTCCCACATGGATCACAGTCCAGTCCCACAGAGATCACAGTCCAGTCCCACAGGGGTCACAGTCCAGTCCCACATGGATCACTGTCCAGTCCCACAGGGGTCAAAGTCCAGTCCAACAGGGATCACAGTCCAGTCCCAAAGGAATCACAGTCCAGTCCCACAGGGATCACAGTCCTGTACCACAGGGATGACATTCCAGTCCCACAGGGGTCACAGTCCAGTTCCACAGGGATCACAATCCAGTCCCACAGGAATCACAGTCCATTCCTACAACGATCCCAGTCCAGTCACACAGGAATCACAGTCCAGTGCCACAGGGATCACAGTCCAGTCCCACAGGAATCACAGTCCAGTCCCATAGTGATCACAGTCCAGTGCCACATGAATCACAGTCCAGTCGCACAGGGGTCACAGTCCAGTCCCACAGTGACTACAGTCCAGTCCAACAGAGATTACAGGCCAGTGCCAAAGGTATCACAGTCCAGTCACACAGCGATCACTGTCCAGTTCTACAGGGATCGCAGTGCAGTCCCATAGGGATCACAGTCCTGTCCCACAGGGGTCAAAGTCCAGTCCAACAGGGATCACAATCCAGTCCAACAGGGATCACAGTCCAGTCCCACAGGGGTCAAACTCCTATCCCACATGGATTACAGTTCAGTCCCACAGGGATCACAGTCCTGTCCCACAGGGGTCACAGTCCAGTCCCACACAATTCACAGTCCAGTCCCACAGGGATCACAGAACAAACCCACTGGGATCACAGTCCAGTCCCACATGGATCACAGTCCAGTCCCACAGAGATCACAGTCCAATCCCACAGGGATCACAGTCCAGTCCACAGAGATCACAGTCCAGTCCCACAGGGATCACAGAACAAACCCACAGTGATAACAGTCCAGTCCCACATGGATCACAATCCAGTCCCACAGGGATCACATTCCACTCTCACAGAGCTCACAGTCCAGTCCCACAGTGATCACAGTCCAGTCCCACATGGATCACAGTCCAGTCCCACAGAGATCACAGTCCAGTCCCACAGGGATCACAGTCCAGTCCCACACGGATCACAGTCTTGTCCCACAGAGATCACAGTCCAGTCCCACATGCATCACAGTCGAGTCCCACAGGGATCACAGTCCAGTCCCACATGGATCACAGTCCAGTCCCACAGAGATCCCAGTCCAGTCCCACATGCATCACAGTCCAGTCCCACAGGGAGCACAGTCCAGTTCCACATGGATCACAGTACAGTCCCACAGAGATCACAGTCCAGTTCCACAGGGATCACAGTCCAGTCCCACACGGGTCAAACTCCAGTCCAACAGGGATCACAGTCCAGTCCCACAGGGATCACAGTCCAGTGCTACAGGGATCACTGTCCAGTCCCACAGAGATCACAGTCCAGTTCCACAGGGTTCGCTTTTCAGTCCCACAGGGGTCACAGTCCAGTCCCTCAGGGATCACGGTCCTGTCCCACAGGGGTCACAGTCCAGTCCCACAGGGATCACAGTTCAGTCACACAGAGATCACTGTCCATTCCCACAGGGGTCACAGCCCAGTCCCACAGCGGTCACAGTCCAGTCGCACAGGGATCACAGTCCTGCGCCACATGAGTCAGAGTGCAGTCCCACATGGATCACAGTCCAGTCCCACAGAGATCACGTTCCAGTCCCACATGGGTCACATTCCCGTCGCTTAGGGATCGCAGTCCAGTCCTGTAGAGATCAAAGTCCAGTCCCACAGGGATCACGGTCCTGTCCCACAGGGGTCACAGTCCAGTCCAACAGGGATCACAGTCCAGTCCCACATGGATCACAGTCCAGTCCCAAAGGGGTCAAACTCCGATCCCACAGGGATTGCAGTTAAGTCCCACAGGGATCACAGTCCAGTCCCAAAGGGATCACAGAACAAACCCACTGGGATCACAGTCCAGTCCCACAGAGATCACAGTCCAGTCCCACAAGCATCACAGTCCAATCGCACAGAGATCACAGTCCAGTCCCACAGGGGTCACAGTCCAGTCTCACATGGATCACAATCCAGTCCCACAGGGGTCAAAGTCCAGTCCAACAGGGATCACACTCCAGTCCCAAAGGGATCACAGTCCAGTCCCACAGGGATCACAGTCCAGTCCCACAGAGATCACAGTCCAGTCCCACAGGGATCACACAACAAACAAACAGTGATAACAGTCCAGTCCCACACGGATCACAGCCCAGTCCCACATGGATCACAGTCCAGTCCCACAGAGATCACAGTCCAGTACAACAGGGATCACAGTCCAGTCCCACACGGATCACTGTCCAGTCCCACAGAGATCACAGTCCAGTCCCACATGGATCACAGTCCAGTCCCACAGAGATCACAGTCCAGTCCCACAGGGGTCACAGTCCAGTCCCACATGGATCACTGTCCAGTCCCACAGGGGTCAAAGTCCAGTCCAACAGAGATCACAGTCCAGTCCCAAAGGGATGACAGTCCAGTCCCACAGGGATCACAGTCCTGTACCACAGGGATCACATTCCAGTCCCACAGGGGTCACAGTCCAGTCCCACAGGGATCACAGTCCAGTCCCACAGGAATCACAGTCCACTCCCACAACGATCCCAGTCCAGTCACACAGGAATCACAGTCCAGTGCCACAGGGATCATAGTCCAGTCCCACAGGAATCACAGTCCAGTCCCATAGTGATCACAGTCCAGTGCCACATGAATCACAGTCCAGTCGCACAGGGATCACAGTCCAGTCCCAAAGTGACTACAGTCCAGTCCAACAGAGATTACAGGCCAGTGCCAAAGGGATCACAGTCCAGTCACACAGCGATCACTATCCAGTTCTACAGGGATCGCAGTGCAGTCCCATAGGGATCACAGTCCTGTCCCACAGGGGTCAAAGTCCAGTCCAACAGGGATCACAATCCAGTCCCACAGGGATCACAGTCCAGTCCCACAGGGGTCAAACTCCTATCCCACAGGGATTGCAGTTCAGTCCCACAGGGATCACAGTCCTGTCCCACAGGGGTCACAGTCCAGTCCCACAGAGATCACAGTCCAGTCCCAAAGGGATCACAGAACAAACCCACTGGGATCACAGTCCAGTCCCACATGGATCACAGTCCAGTCCCACAAGCATCACAGTCCAGTCGCACAGAGATCACAGTCCAGTCCCACAGGGGTCACAGTCCAGTCCCACATGGATCACAATCCAGTCCCACAGGGGTCAAAGTCCAGTCCAACAGGGATCACACTCCAGTCCCAAAGGGATCACAGTCCAGTCCCACAGGGATCACAGTCCAGTCCCACAGAGATCACAGTCCAGTCCCACAGGGATCACAGAACAAACAAACAGTGATAACAGTCCAGTCCCACATGGATCACAGTCCAGTCCCACAGGGATCACAGTCCACTCTCAAAGAGCTCACAGACCAGTCCCACAGGGATCACAGTCCAGTCCCACATGGATCACAGTCCAGTCCCACAGGGATCACAGTCCAGTCCCACATGTATCACAGTCCAGTCCCACAGAGATCACAGTCCAGTCCCACAGGGATCACAGTCCTGTCCCACACGGATCACAGTCCAATCCCACAGAGATCACAGTCCAGTCCCACATGGATCACAGTCCAGTCCCACAGGGATCACAGTCCATTCCCACATGGATCACAGTCCAGTCCCACAGAGATCACAGTCCAGTCCCACAGGGGTCACAGTCCAGTCCCACATGGATCACTGTCCAGTCCCACAGGCGTCAAAGTCCAGTCCAACAGAGATCACAGTCCAGTCCCAAAGGGATGACAGTCCAGTCCCACAGGGATCACAGTCCTGTACCACAGGGATCACATTCCAGTCCCACAGGGGTCACAGTCCAGTCCCACAGGGATCACAGTCCAGTCCCAAAGAAATCACAGTCCACTCCCACAACGATCCCAGTCCAGTCACACAGGAATCACAGTCCAGTCCCACAGGAATCACAGTCCAGTCCCATAGTGATCACAGTCCAGTGCCACATGAATCACAGTCCAGTCGCACAGGGGTCACAGTCCAGTCCCACAGTGACTACAGTCCAGTCCAACAGAGATTACAGGCCAGTGCCAAAGGGATCACAGTCCAGTCACACAGCGATCACTGTCCAGTTCTACAGGGATCGCAGTGCAGTCCCATAGGGATCACAGTCCTGTCCCACAGGGGTCAAAGTCCAGTCCAACAGGGATCACAATCCAGTCCCACAGGGATCACAGTCCAGTCCCACAGGGGTCAAATTCCTATCCCACAGGGATTGCAGTTCAGTCCCACAGGGATCACAGTCCTGTCCCACAGGGTCACAGTCCAGTCCCACAGAGATCACAGTCCAGTCCCACAGGGATCAGAGAACAAACCCACTGGGATCACAGTCCAGTCCCACATGGATCACAGTCCAGTCCCACAAGCATCACAGTCCAGTCGCACAGAGATCACAGTCCAGTCCCACAGGGATCACAGTCCAGTCCACAGAGATCACAGTCCAGTCCCACAGGGATCACAGAACAAACCCACAGTGATAACAGTCAGTCCCACATGGATCACAATCCAGTCCCACAGGTATCACAGTCCACTCTCACAGAGCTCACAGTCCAGTCCCTCAGGGATCACAGTCCAGTCGCACATTGATCATAGTCCAGTCCCACAGAGATCACAGTCCAGTCCCACAAGGATCACAGTCCAATCCCACATGCATCACAGTCCAGTCCCACAGGGATCACAGTCCAGTCCCACATGGATCACAGTCCAGTCCCACATGGATCACAGTCCAGTCCCACATGGAGCACAGTCCAGTTCCACATGGATCACAGTACAGTCCCACAGAGATCACAGTCCAGTTCCACAAGGATCATATTGCAGTCCCATAGGGATCACAGTCCAGTCCCACACGGGTCAAACTCCAGTCCAACAGGGATCACAGTCCAGTCCCACAGGGATCACAGTCCAGTGCTACAGGGATCACTGTCCAGTCCCACAGAGATCACAGTCCAGTTCCACAGGGTTCGCTTTTCAGTCCCATAGGGATCACAGTCCAGTCCCTCAGGGATCACGGTCCTGTCCCACAGGGGTCACAGTCCAGTCCCACAGGGATCACAGACCAGTCCACAGTGATCGCAGGCGAGTCCCACATGGATAACAGTCCAGTCCCACAGGGGTCACAGTCCAGTCCCACAGGTGTCAAACTCCGGTCCCCCAGGGATTGCAGTTCAGTCCCACAAGGGACAAACTCCGACCCCACAGGGATCACAGTCCAGTTCAACAGGGATCACTGTCCAGTCCGACAGGGATCACAGTCCTGTCCCACATGGATCACATTCTAGTCCCACAGGGAGCACAGTCCAGTCCCAGAGGGATCACAGTCCTGTCCCACAGGGGTCACAGTCCAGTCCAACAGAGATCACAGTCCACTCCCAACGGGAATTACAGAACAAACCCACAGGGATCACAGTCTCGTCCCACATGGATCACAGTCCATTCCCACAGGGATCACAGACCAGTCCGACATGAATCACAGTCCAGTCACACAGCGATCACTGTCCAGTTCTACAGGGATCGCAGTGCAGTCCCATAGGGATCACAGACAAGTCCCACAGGGGTCAAAGTCCAGTACAACAGGGATCACAGTCCAGTTCCACAGGGATCACAGTGCAGTCAAATAGGGATCACAGTCCAGTCTCACAGGGATCACAGTCCAGTCCCACATGGATCACAGTCCAGTCCCACAGACATCACAGTCCAGTCCCACATGGGTCACAGTCCAGTCCCACAGAGATCACAGTCCAGTCCCACAGGGGTCACAGTCCACTCCCACATGGATCACAGTCCAGTCCCACAGGGATCACAGTCCAGTCCCACATGGATCACAGTCCAGTCCCACAGAGATCACAGTCCAGTTCAACAGGGATCGCAGTGCAGTCCCATAGGGATCACAGTCCAGTCCCACAGGTGTCAAAGTCCAGTACAAAAGGGTTCACAGTCCTGTATTACAGGGATCACAGTCCAGTTCCACAGGGATCACAGTGCAGTCAAATAGGGATCACAGTCCAGTCTCACAGGGATCACAGTCCAGTCCCACATGGATCACAGTCCAGTCCCACAGACATCACAGTCCAGTCCCACATGGGTCACAGTCCAGTCCCACATAGATCACAGTCCAGTCCCACAGGGGTCACAGTCCACTCCCACATGGATCACAGTCCAGTCCCACAGGGATCACAGTCCAGTCCCACATGGATCACAGTCCAGTCCCACAGAGATCACAGTCCAGTGCCACAGGGATCATAGTCCAGTCCCACAGGAATCACAGTCCAGTCCCATAGTGATCACAGTCCAGTGCCACATGAATCACAGTCCAGTCGCACAGGGATCACAGTCCAGTCCCAAAGTGACATCAGTCCAGTCCAACAGAGATTACAGGCCAGTGCCAAAGGGATCACAGTCCAGTCACACAGCGATCACTATCCAGTTCTACAGGGATCGCAGTGCAGTCCCATAGGGATCACAGTCCTGTCCCACAGGGGTCAAAGTCCAGTCCAACAGGGATCACAATCCAGTCCCACAGGGATCACAGTCCAGTCCCACAGGGGTCAAACTCCTATCCCACAGGGATTGCAGTTCAGTCCCACAGGGATCACAGTCCTGTCCCACAGGGGTCACAGTCCAGTCCCACAGAGATCACAGTCCAGTCCCACAGAGATCACAGAACAAACCCACTGGGATCACAGTCCAGTCCCACATGGATCACAGTCCAGTCCCACAAGCATCACAGTCCAGTCGCACAGAGATCACAGTCCAGTCCCACAGGGGTCACAGTCCAGTCCCACATGGATCACAATCCAGTCCCACAGGGGTCAAAGTCCAGTCCAACAGGGATCACACTCCAGTCCCAAAGGGATCACAGTCCAGTCCCACAGGGATCACAGTCCAGTCCCACAGAGATCACAGTCCAGTCCCACAGGGATCACAGAACAAACAAACAGTGAAAGCAGTCCAGTCCCACATGGATCACAGTCCAGTCCCACAGGGATCACAGTCCACTCTCAAAGAGCTCACAGACCAGTCCCACAGGGATCACAGTCCAGTCCCACATGGATCACAGTCCAGTCCCACAGGGATCACAGTCCAGTCCCACATGGATCACAGTCCAGTCCCACAGAGATCACAGTCCAGTCCCACAGGGATCACAGTCCTGTCCCACACGGATCACAGTCCAATCCCACAGAGATCACAGTCCAGTCCCACATGGATCACAGTCCAGTCCCACAGGGATCACAGTCCATTCCCACATGGATCACAGTCCAGTCCCACAGAGATCACAGTCCAGTCCCACAGGGGTCACAGTCCAGTCCCACATGGATCACTGTCCAGTCCCACAGGCGTCAAAGTCCAGTCCAACAGAGATCACAGTCCAGTCCCAAAGGGATGACAGTCCAGTCCCACAGGGATCACAGTCCTGTACCACAGGGATCACATTCCAGTCCCACAGGGGTCACAGTCCAGTCCCACAGGGATCACAGTCCAGTCCCACAGAAATCACAGTCCACTCCCACAACGATCCCAGTCCAGTCACACAGGAATCACAGTACAGTGCCACAGGGATCACAGTCCAGTCCCACAGGAATCACAGTCCAGTCCCATAGTGATCACAGTCCAGTGCCACATGAATCACAGTCCAGTCGCACAGGGGTCACAGTCCAGTCCCACAGTGACTACAGTCCAGTCCAACAGAGATTACAGGCCAGTGCCAAAGGGATCACAGTCCAGTCACACAGCGATCACTGTCCAGTTCTACAGGGATCGCAGTGCAGTCCCATAGGGATCACAGTCCTGTCCCACAGGGGTCAAAGTCCAGTCCAACAGGGATCACAATCCAGTCCCACAGGGATCACAGTCCAGTCCCACAGGGGTCAAACTCCTATCCCACAGGGATTGCAGTTCAGTCCCACAGGGATCACAGTCCTGTCCCACAGGGTCACAGTCCAGTCCCACAGAGATCACATTCCAGTCCCACAGGGATCACAGAACAAACCCACTGGGATCACAGACCAGTCCCACATGGATCACAGTCCAGACCCACAAGCATCACAGTCCAGTCGCACAGAGATCACAGTCCAGTCCCACAGGGATCACAGTCCAGTCCACAGAGATCACAGTCCAGTCCCACAGGGATCACAGAACAAACCCACAGTGATAACAGTCAGTCCCACATGGATCACAATCCAGTCCCACAGGTATCACAGTCCACTCTCACAGAGCTCACAGTCCAGTCCCTCAGGGATCACAGTCCAGTCGCACATTGATCATAGTCCAGTCCCACAGAGATCACAGTCCAGTCCCACAAGGATCACAGTCCAATCCCACATGCATCACAGTCCAGTCCCACAGGGATCACAGTCCAGTCCCACATGGATCACAGTCCAGTCCCACATGGATCACAGTCCAGTCCCACATGGAGCATAGTCCAGTTCCACATGGATCACAGTACAGTCCCACAGAGATCACAGTCCAGTTCCACAAGGATCATATTGCAGTCCCATAGGGATCACAGTCCAGTCCCACACGGGTCAAACTCCAGTCCAACAGGGATCACAGTCCAGTCCCACAGGGATCACAGTCCAGTGCTACAGGGATCACAGTCCAGTTCCACAGGGTTCGCTTTTCAGTCCCACAGGGATCACAGTCCAGTCCCTCAGGGATCACGGTCCTGTCCCACAGGGGTCACAGTCCAGTCCCACAGGGATCACAGACCAGTCCACAGTGATCGCAGGCGAGTCCCACATGGATAACAGTCCAGTCCCACAGGGGTCACAGTCCAGTCCCACAGGTGTCAAACTCCGGTCCCCCAGGGATTGCAGTTCAGTCCCACAAGGGACAAACTCCGACCCCACAGGGATCACAGTCCAGTTCAACAGGGATCACTGTCCAGTCCGACAGGGATCACAGTCCTGTCCCACATGGATCACATTCTAGTCCCACAGGGACCACATTCCAGTCCCAGAGGGATCACAGTCCTGTCCCACAGGGGTCACAGTCCAGTCCCACAGAGATCACAGTCCACTCCCAACGGGAATTACAGAACAAACCCACAGGGATCACAGTCCAGTCCCACAGAGATCACAGTCCAGTCCTACAAGCCTCACAGTCCAGTCCCACAGAGATCACAGTCGAGTCCCACAGGGATCACAGTCCAGTCCCACAAGGATCACAGTCCAGTCCCACATGGATCAGAGTCTCGTCCCACATGGATCACAGTCCATTCCCACAGGGATCACAGACCAGTCCGACATGAATCACAGTCCAGTCACACAGCGATCACTGTCCAGTTCTACAGGGATCGCAGTGCAGTCCCATAGGGATCACAGACAAGTCCCACAGGGGTCAAAGTCCAGTACAACAGGGATCACAGTCCAGTTCCACAGGGATCACAGTGCAGTCAAATAGGGATCACAGTCCAGTCTCACAGGGATCACAGTCCAGTCCCACATGGATCACAGTCCAGTCCCACAGACATCACAGTCCAGTCCCACATGGGTCACAGTCCAGTCCCACAGAGATCACAGTCCAGTCCCACAGGGGTCACAGTCCACTCCCACGTGGATCACAGTCCAGTCCCACAGGGATCACAGTCCAGTCCCACATGGATCACAGTCCAGTCCCACAGAGATCACAGTCCAGTTCAACAGGGATCGCAGTGCAGTCCCATAGGGATCACAGTCCAGTCCCACAGGTGTCAAAGTCCAGTACAAAAGGGTTCACAGTCCTGTATTACAGGGATCACAGTCCAGTTCCACAGGGATCACAGTGCAGTCAAATAGGGATCACAGTCCAGTCTCACAGGGATCACAGTCCAGTCCCACATGGATCACAGTCCAGTCCCACAGACATCACAGTCCAGTCCCACATGGGTCACAGTCAAGTCCCACATAGATCACAGTCCAGTCCCACAGGGGTCACAGTCCACTCCCACATGGATCACAGTCCAGTCCCACAGGGATCACAGTCCAGTCCCACATGGATCACAGTCCAGTCCCACAGAGATCACAGTCCAGTTCAACAGGGATCGCAGTGCAGTCCCATAGGGATCACAGTCCAGTCCCACAGGTGTCAAAGTCCAGTACAACAGGGATCACAGTCCAGTTCCACAGGGATCACAGTGCAGTCAAATAGGGATCACAGTCCAGTCCCACATGGATCACAGTCCAGTCCCACAGAGATCACAGTCCAGTTCAACAGGGATCGCAGTGCAGTCCCATAGGGATCACAGTCCAGTCCCACAGGTGTCAAAGTCCAGTACAAAAGGGTTCACAGTCCTGTATTACAGGGATCACAGTCCAGTTCCACAGGGATCACAGTGCAGTCAAATAGGAATCACAGTCCAGTCTCACAGGGATCACAGTCCAGTCCCACATGGATCACAGTCCAGTCCCACAGGGATCACAGTCCAGTCCCACAGACGTCACAGTCCAGTCCGACAGAGATCACGGTCGTGTCCCACAGGTGTCACAGTCCAGTCCCACAGGGATCACCGACTAGTCCACAGGAATCGCAGGCGAGTCCCGCAGGGTCCCAGTCCAGTCCCACAGCGGTCGCAGTTCAGTCCCACAGGGGTAAAACTCCGGTCCCACAGGGATCACAGTCCTATCTCACAGGGTTCATAGTCCAGTCCCACAGGGGTCACAGTCCAGTCCCACAGGGATCACAGTCCATATCCCACATGGATCACAGTCCAGTCCCACAGAGATCACAGTCCAGTCCCACAGTGATCACAGTCCATTCCCACAGGGATCACAGTCCTGTCCCACAGGGATCACAGTCCAGTCCCACAGGGATCACAGTCCAGTCCCACAGGAATCACAGTCCACTCCCACAACGATCACAGTCCTGTCCCACAGGGATCACAGTCCAGTTCCACAGGAATCACAGTCCAGTGCCACAGGGCTCACAGTCCAGTCACACAGGAATCACAGTCCACTGCCACAGGGATTAGAGTCCAGTCCCACAGGAATCACAGTCCAGTCCCACAGTGATAACGGTCCAGTTCCACATGAGTCACAGTCCAGTCGCACAGGGGTCACAGTCCAGTACCACAGAGACTACAGTCCAGTCCAACAGGGATTACAGGCCAGTGCCAAAGGAATCACAGTCCAGTCCCACAGGGATCAGAGTCCGGTCCCACAGGGAGCAAAGTCCAGTCCCACAGGGATCACAGTCCAGTCCCACAGGGGTCACAGTCCAGTCCCACAGGGATCACAGTCCATATCCCACATGGATCACAGTCCAGTCCCACAGAGATCACAGTCCAGTCCCACAGTGATCACAGTCCAGTCCCACAGGGATCACAGTCCTGTCCCACAGGGATCACAGTCCAGTCCCACAGGGATCACAGTCCAGTCCCACAGGAATCACAGTCCACTCCCACAACGATCACAGTCCTGTCCCACAGGGATCACAGTCCAGTTCCACAGGAATCACAGTCCAGTGCCACAGGGCTCACAGTCCAGTCACACAGGAATCACAGTCCACTGCCACAGGGATTAGAGTCCAGTCCCACAGGGAGCAAAGTCCAGTCCCACAGGGATCACAGTCCAGTCCCACAGGGGTCAAAGTCCAGTCCCACAGATACAACAGTCCAGTCCAACAGCGATCACAGTCCAGTCCCACAGTCCAGGAATCACAGATGTGTGGAATGATGTGTGGAATAACGTGTGGAATGATGTTTGGAATGATGTGTGGAATGATGTGTGGAATGAAGCGGTGAAAAGATGTATGGATTGAAGTGTGGAATGAGATTTGGAATGATGTTTGGAATGAGGTGTGGAATGATGTGTAGAATGATGTGTGGAATGATGTGTAGAATGATGTGTGGAATGACGGGAGGACTAAGTTGTGGAATGAAGCTTTGAATGAAGTGTGGAATGATGTTTGGAATGATGTCTGTAATGATGTTTGGAATGATGTGTGGAATGATGTGTGGAATGACGGCTGGAATGAGGTTTGGAATGATGCGTGGAATGATGTGTGGAATGATGTGTGGAATGATGCGGTGGAAAGATGAATGGAATGAAGTGTTGAATGAGGTTTGGAATGAGGTGTGGAATGAGGTTTAGAATGAGGTGGGAATGATGTTTGGAATGATGTGTGGAATGATGTGTGGAATGATGATAGGAATAATGTTAAGAACGAGATGTGGAACGATGTGTGGGAAGATGTGTGGAATGATGAGTGGAATGATGTGTGGAATGATGTGTGGAATGAGCTGTGGAATGATGTGTGGAATGATGTGTGGAATGATGTGTTGAAGAATGTGTGGAATGAGGATGGAATGTTACGTGGAATGATGTATGGAAAGGTATGTAGAAAGACGTGCGGAATGAGGTGTGCAATGACGTGTGGATTGATGTGTGGAATGAGGTGTGGAATGTTATGTGGAATGATGTGTGGTATGATGTCTGGAATGATGTGTGGAATGATGTGTGGAATGATGCATGGAATGGTGCGTGGAATTATGTGTGGATAGATGTGTGGAATAAATTGTGGAACGATGTGTGGAATGATGAGTGGAATGATGTGTGGAATGATGTTTGGAATGATGTTTAGATTGAGGTGTGGAATGATGTGTGGAACGAGGTGTGGAATGATGTTAGGAATGATGTGTGGAATGATGTTTGGAATGAGGAGTGGAATGATATGTGGAATTATGTGTGGAATGATGTGTGGCATGCTGTGTAGAATGATGTGTGGAATGATATGTGGAATGATTGTGGAATTATGTGTGGAAGGATGTGTGGAATGAGGTTTGTTATGATATGTTGAATGATCTGTGGGATGATGAGTGGAATGATGTGTGAAATGATGTGTGGAATGATGTGTGGAATGATAGTTGGAATGAGGTGTGGAATGAGGTGAGGAATGCTGTGTGGAATGATAAGGGGAATGATGTGTGGAATGATGTGTGGAAGGATGTGTGTAATGAGGAGGGAATGATATGTGGAATGATGTATGGAATGGTGTGTGTCATGAGGTGTGGATTTATGTCTGGAATCATGTGTGGAATGATGTATGGATTGATGCATGGAATGATGAATTGTATGATGTGTTGAAATAATGTGTGGTAAGAATTGTAGAATGATGAGTGGAATGATGAGTGGAATGATGTGTGGAATGATGTGTGGAATGATTTTTAGAATGAGGTGTGGAATGATGTGTGGAATGAGGTTTGGAATGATGTTTGGAATGAGGTGTGGAATGATGTGTAGAATGATGTGTGGAATGATGTGTGGAATGATTTGTGGAATGTGGTGTGGAATGAATAGTGGAATGATGTGTGGAATGACGTGTGGAATGATGTGTAGAATGAGGTATGGAATGATGGGTGGAATGATGTGTAGAATGATGTGTGGAATGACGGGGAGGACTAAGTTGTGGAATGAAGCGTGGAATGAAGTGTGGAATGATGTTTGGAATGATGTCTGGAATGATGTTTGGAATGATGTGTGGAATGATGTGTGGAATGACGGCTGGAATGAGGTTTGGTATGATGCGGTGGAAAGATGAATGGAATGAAGTGTTGAATGAGGTTTGGAATGAGGTGTTGAATGATGTTTAGAATGAGGTGGAATGATGTGTGGAATGATGTGTGGAATGATGTGTGGAATGATGATAGGAATAATGTTTAGTACGAGATGTGGAATGATGTGTGGGAAGTTGTGTGGAATGATGAGTGGAATGATGTGTGGAATGATGTGTGGAATGAGCTGTGGAATAATATGTGGAATGATGTGTGGAATGATATGTAGGATGCTGTGTGGAGTAATATGTGGAATGATTTGTGGAATGTTGTGTGGAATGAGCTGTGGAATGATGTGTGGAATGATGTGTGGAATGATGTGTGGAATGATGTGTGGTAGAATGTGTGGAATGAGGATGGAATGTTATGTGGAATGATGTTTGGAATGGTGTGTGGAAAGGCGTGCGGAATGAGGTGTGGAATGACGTGTGGATTGATGTGTGTAATGAGGTCTGGAATGATATGTAGAATGATGTGTGGAATGATGTCTGGAATGATGTGTGTAATGATGTGTGGAATGATGCATGGAATGGTGCGTGGAATTATGTGTGGATTGATGTGTGGAATAAATTGTGGAACGATGTGTGGAATGATGAGTGGAATGATGTGTGGAATGATGTGTGGAATGATGTTTAGATTGAGGTGTGGAATGATGTGTGGAATGAGGTGTGGAATGATGTTTGGAATGATGTGTGGAATGATGTTTGGAATGATGAGTGGAATGATATGTGGAATGATGTGTGGAATGATGTGTGGCATGCTGTGTAGAATGATGTTTGGAATGATGTGTGGAATGATGTGTGGAAGGATGTGTGGAATGAGGTTTGTTATGTTATGTTGAATGATCTGTGGGATGATGAGTGGAATAATGTGTGAAATAATGTGTGGAATGACGTGTGGAATGATATTTGGAATGAGGTGTGGAAGGACGTGAGGAATGTTGTGTGGAATGATATGGGGAATGATGTGTGGAATGATGTGTGGAAGGATGTGTGTAATGAGGAGGGAATGATATGTGGATTGATGTATGGAATGGTGTGTTTAATGAGGTGTGGAATTATGTCTGGAATCATGTGTGGAATGATGTGTGGATTGATGCATGGAATGATGAATGGTTTGATGTGTTGAAATAATGTGTGGTAAGAATTGTGGAATGATGAGTGGAGTGATGAGTGGAATGGTATGTGGAATGACATGTGGAATGATGTTTAGAATGAGGTGGAATGATGTGTGAAATGATGTGTGGAATGATGTGTGGAATGATGATAGGAATAATGTTTAGAACGAGATGTGGAATGATGTGTGGGAAGATGTGTGGAATGATGAGTGGAATGATGTGTGGAATGATGTGTAGAATGAGCTGTGGAATAATATGTGGAATGATGTGTGGAATGATATGTAGGATGCTGTGTGGAGTAATGTGTGGAATGATTTGTGGAATGTTGTGTGGAATGAGCTGTGGAATGATGTGTGGAATGATGTGTGGAATGATGTGTGGAATGATGTGTGGTAGAATGTGTGGAATGAGGATGGAATGTTATGTGGAATGATGTTTGGAATGGTGTGTGGAAAGGCGTGCGGGATGAGGTGTGGAATGACGTGTGGATTGATGTGTGGAATGAGGTGTGGAATGATATGTAGAATGATGTGTGAAATGATGTCTGGAATGATGTGTGGAATGATGTGTGGAATGATGCATGGAATGGTGCGTGGAATTATGTGTGGATTGATGTGTGGAATAAATTGTGGAACGATGTGTGGAATGATGAGTGGAATGATGTGTGGAATGATGTGTGGAATGATGTTTAGATTGAGGTGTGGAATGATGTGTGGAATGAGGTGTGGAATGATGTTTGGAATGATGTGTGGAATGATGTTTGGAAAGATGAGTGGAATGATATGTGGAATGATGTGTGGAATGATGTGTGGCATGCTGTGTAGAATGATGTTTGGAATGATGTGTGGAATGATGTGTGGAAGGATGTGTGGAATGAGGTTTGTTATGTTATGTTGAATGATCTGTGGGATGATGAGTGGAATAATGTGTGAAATAATGTGTGGAATGATGTGTGGAATGATATTTGGAATGAGGTGTGGAATGAGGTGAGGAATGTTGTGTGGAATGATATGGGGAATTATGTGTGGAATGATGTGTGGAAGGATCTGTGTAATGAGGCGGGAATTATATGTGGAATGATGTATGGAATGGTGTGTGTAATGAGGTGTGGAATTATGTCTGGAATCATGTGTGGAATGATGTGTGGATTGATGCATGGAATGATGAATGGTTTGATGTGTTGAAATAATGTGTGGTAAGAATTGTGGAATGATGAGTGGAATGATGAGCGGAATGGTGTGTGGAATGATATGTGGAATGATGTTTAGAATGAGGTGTGGAATGATGTGTGGAATGAGGTGTGGAATGATGTTTCGAATGATGTGTGAAATGATGTGTAGAATGAGGTATGGAATGATGGGTGGAAAGATGTGTGGAATGATGTGTCGAATGATGTGTGGAATGATGTGTTGAATGACGGATGGAATGAGGTGTGGAATGATGTGTGGAATGAGGTTTGGAATGATGTGTGAAATGAAGTGTGGAATTAAGTTTGGAATGATTTGTGGAATGATGTTTGGAATGATGTGTGGACTGATGTGTGGAATTATGGGTGGAATGAGTTGTGTAATGATACGTGGATTGATGTGCGGAATAATGTGTGGAATGATGAGGTGGAATGACGTGTGGAATGATATTTGGAATGAGGTTTGGAATGATGTGTGGAATGAGGTGTGGAATGATGTGTGGAATGATGTGTGGAATGATATGTGGAATGGTGTGTGGAATAATGTGCTAAATTCGATGTGGAATGATGTGTGGAATGATCTGTGGGATGAGGTTTGGAATGATAAATGGAATGATGTGTGGAATGATGTGTGGAATGAGGTGTGGAATGATGTGTGGAATGGTTTGTGCAATGAGGTGTGGAATGAGGTGTGGAATAATATCTGGAATGAGGTTTGGAAGGATGTGTGGAATGTCGTGTGGAATGATGTGTGGAAGGATGTGAGGAAGAATGTGTGGAATGAGGTTTGTTATGATATGTTGAATGATATGTGGGATGATGAGTTGAATGATGTGTGGAATGATGTGTGGAAGAATTTGTGGAATGAGGATGGAATGATATGTGGAATCATGTATGGAGTAGTTTGCCGAAAGACGTGCGGAATGAGGTGTGGAATGAAGTGTGGATTGAAGTGTGGAATGAGGTTTGTTATGATATGTTGAATGATATGTGGGATGATGAGTGGAATGATGTGTGAAATGATGTGTGGAATGATATGTGGAATGATGTGCGGAATGATGTCTGGAATGATGTGTGGAATGAGGTTTGGAATGGTGTTTGGAATGATGTGTGGAATGATGTGTAGAACGAGGTATGGAATGATGGGTGGAATGATGTGTGGAATTATGTGTGTAATGATGTGTGGAATGATGTGTGGAAAGACGTGTGGAATGAGTTGTGGAAAGATGCGTGAAATGATCTGTGCAATTTTGTGTGGAATGATGTTTGGAATGATGTGTGGAATGATGTGTGGAATGTTGTGTGGAATAATGGGTGGAATGAAGTTTGGAATGGTGTGTGGAATGATGATTGGAATGATGTGTGGAATGATGTGTGGAATGTTGTTTGCAATGATGTGTGGAATGATATGTGGAATGATGTGTGGAATGATGTGTGGCATGCTGTGTGGAATGATGTGTGGAATGATGTAAGGGGTGATGTGTGGAATAATGTGTGGAATGATGTGTGGAAGGATGTGTGGAATGAGGTTTGTTATGATATGTTGAATGATATGTGGGATGATGAGTGGAATGATGTGTGAAATGATGTGTGGAATGATGTGTGGAATGACATTTGGAATGAGGTGTGGAATGAGGTGTGGAATGATGTTTGGAATGATATGGGGAATGATGTGTGGAATGATGTGAGAAAGGATGTGTGGAATGAGGATGGAATGATATGTGGAATGATGAAATGAATGGTGTGTGGAATGAGGTGTAGAATGATATGTGGAATGATGTGTGGAATGATGTGTGGATTGTTGCATGGAATGATGCATGCAATGATGTGTGGATTGATCTGTGGAATGATGAGTGGAATGATGTGTGGAATGATGTGTGGAATGAGGTGTGGAATGATGTGTGGAATGAAAGTGGAATGGGGTGTGGAATGATGTGTCGAATGATGTGTGGAATGAGGAGTTTAATGATGTGTGGAATGATGTGTGGAATAATGTTTGGAATGACTTGTGAAATGAGGTTTGGAATGTGCGTGGAATGCCGGGTGGAAGGATGTGTGCATTGATGTGTGGAATAAATTGTGGAATGATATGTGGAATGATGTGTGAAATGATGTTTGGAATGTTGTGTGGATTGGTGTGTGGATTGAGGTTTGGAATGATGTGTGAAATGACTAGTGGAATGATGTTTGGAATTACTTGTGGAATGATGTTTGGAATGATGTTTGGACTGATGTGTGGAATTATGGGTGGAATGAGTTGTGGAATGATACGTGGAATGATGTTCGGAATAATGTGTGGAATGATGTGTGGAATGATATGTGGAATGGTGTGTAATGATGTGCGAAATGCGATGTGGAATGATGTGCGGAATGATATGTGGGATGAGGTGTGGAATGATGTGTGAAATGATGTGTGGAATGAGGTGTGGAATGATGTGTGGAATGATGTGTGGAATGATATGTGGAATGGTGTGTGGAATGATGTGCTAAATGCGATGTGGAATGATGTGTGGAATGATATGTGGGAAGAGGTTTGGAATGATGTGTGGAATGATGTGTGGAATAAGGTGTGGAATGATATCTGGAATGATGTGTGGAATGATGAGTTTAATGATGTGTGGAATGAGGTGTGGAATGATATCTGGAATGATGTGTGGAATGATGAGTTTAATGATGTGTGGAATGATATGTGGAATAATGTGTGGAATGAGGTTTGGAATGATGTGTGGAATGATGTGTGGAATGAGTTTTGGAATGATGTGTGAAATGACGTGTGGAATGAAGTTTGGAATGATTTGTGGAATGATGTTTGGAATGATGTGTGGACTGATGTGTGGAATTATGGGTGGAATGAGTTGTGTAATGATACGTGGAATGAAGTTTGGAATGATTTGTGGAATTATGTTTGGAATGATGTGTGGACTAATGTGTGGTATTATGAGTGCAATGAGTTGTCGAATGCGGTTTGGAATGATGTGTGGAATGAATTGTGGAATGATGTATGGAATGATGTGTGGAATGATATGTGGAATGGTGTGTGGAATGTTGTGCTAAATGCGATGTGGAATGATGTGTGGAATGAACTGTGGGATGAGGTATGGAATGATGTGTGGAATGATGTGTGGAATGATGTGTGGAATGAGGTGTGGAATGATGTGTGGAATGGTTTGTGCAATGAGTTGTGGAATGAGGTGTGGAATAATATCTGGAATGAGGTTTGGAAAGATGTGTGGAATGTTGTGTGGAATGATGTGTGGAAGGATGTGTGGAATTAGGTTTGTTATGATATGTTGAATGATATGTGGGATGATGAGTGGAATGATGTGTGGAATAATGTTTGGGAGAATGTGTGGAATGAGGATGGAATGATATGTGGAATCATGTATGGAATAATTTGTCGAAAGACGTGCGGAATGAGGTGTGGAATGACGTGTGGATTGATGTGTGGAATATTGTCTGGAATGATGCATGGAATGATGCGTGGAATTATGTGTGGATTGATGTGTGGAATAAATTGTGGAACGATGTGTGGAATTATGAATGGAATGATATGTGGAATGACGTGTGGAATGATGTTTAGATTGAGCTGTGGAATGATGTGCGAAATGAGGTTTGGAATGGTGTTTGGAATGATGTGTGGAATGATGTGTAGAATGAGGTATGGAATGATAGGTGGAATGATGTGTGGAATTATGTGTGTAATGTTGTGTGGAATGATGTGTGGAATGACGTTTGGAATGAGTTGTGGAATGATGCGTGAAATGATCTGTGAAATATTGTGTGGAATGATGTTTGGAATGATGTGTGGAATGATGTGTGGAATGATGTGTGGAATGATGTGTGGAATAATGGGTGGAATGAGGTTTGGAATTGTGTGTGGAATGATGTGTGGAATGTTGTTTGCAATGATGTGTGGAATGATATGTGTAATGATGTGTGCAATGATGTGTGGCATGCTGTGTGGAATGATGTGTGGAATGATGTATGGGATGATGTTTGGAATGATGTGTGGAATAATGTGTGGAAGGATGTGTGGAATGAGGTTTGTTATGATATGTTGAATGATATGTGGGATGATGAGTGGAATGATGTGTGAAATGATGTGTGGAATGATGTGTGGAATGATATTTGAATGAGGTGTGGAATGATGTGTGGAATGATGTGTGGAATGATATGGGGAATGATGTGTGGAATGATGTGAGAAAGGATGTGTGGAATCAGGATGGAATGATATGTGGAATGATGAATGGAATGGTGTGTGGAATGAGGTGTAGAATGATATGTGGAATGATGTGTGGAATGTGTCTGGAATCATGTGTGGAATGATGTGTGGATTGATGCATGGAATGATTCATGGAATGATGTGTGGATTGATGTGTGGAATGATGAGTGGAATGACGTGTGGAATGATGTGTGGAATGATGTTCAGAATGAGGTGTGGAATGATGTGTGGAATGAGGTGTGGAATGCTGTGTGGAATGATGTGTGGAATGATAAGATTAATGATGTGTGGAATGATGTGTGGAATAACGTGTGGAATGAGGTTTGGAATGGTGTGTAATGATGATTGTAATGATGTGTGGAATAATGTTTGGAATGACTTGTGGAATGATGTTTGGAATGATGTTTGGAATGACGGGTGGAAGGATGTGTGGATTGATGTGTGGAATGATGTGTGGAATGACGCGTGGAATGAGGTGTGGAATGATGTGTGGAATGATGTGTGGAATGATGCGTGGAATAATGTGTCGAATGATGTTTGGAATAATGTGTCGAATGAGGTTTGGAATGGTGCGTGGAATGATAATTGGAATGATGTGTGGAATAATGTTTGGAATGACTTGTGGAATGATGTTTGGAATGATGTGTGGAATGAAGGGTCGAAGGATGTGTGGATTGATGTGTGGAATAAATTGTGGAATGATGTGTGAAATGATGTTTGGAATGATGTGTGGATTGATGTTTAGAATGACTTGTGGAATGATGTTTTGAATTATGTTTGGACTGATGTGTGGAATTATGGGTGGAATGAGTTGTGGAATGATACGTGGAATGATGTGCGGAATAATGTGTGGAATGATGTGTGGAATGATATGTGGAATGGTGTGTGGAATGATGTGCTAAATGCGATGTGGAATGATGTGTGGAATGATATGTGTGATGAGGTTTGGAATGATGTGTGGAATGATGTGTGGAATGATGTGTGGAACGAGGTTTGGAATGATGTGTGGAATGAGTATGGAATGATGTGTGGAATGGTTTGTTAAATGATGTGTGGAATGAGCTGTGGAATAATATCTGGAATGATGTGTGGGATGATGAGTTTAATGATGTGTGGAATGATGTGTGGAATAATGTGTAGAATGAGGTTTGGAAAGTTGTGTGGAATGAGGTGTGGAATGATGTGTGGAATGTTTTGTTAAATGATGTGTGGAATGAGCTGTGCAATGATATCTGGAATGATGTGTGGGATGATGAGTTTAATGATGTGTGGAATGATGTGTGGAATAATGTGTGGAATGAGGTTTGGAATGATGTGTGGATTGACGTGTGGAATGAGTTTTGGAATGATGTGTGAAATGACGTGAGGAAGGTAGTTTGGAATGACTTGTGAAATGATATTTGGATTGATGTGTGGACTGATGTGTGGAATTATAGGTGGAATGAGTTGTGGAATGATACGTGGAATCATGTGCGGAATAATGTGAGGAATGATGTGCTGGAATGATGTGTGGAATGATACGTGGAATGATATGTGGAATGGTGTGTGGAATGATGTGCTAAATGCGATGTGGAATGATGTGTGGAATGATCTGTGGGATGAGGTTTGGAATGATGTGTGGAATGATGTGTGGAATGATGTGTGGAATGAGGATGGAATGATATGTGGAATCACGTATGGAATGGTGTGTGTAAAGACGTGCAGAATGAGGTGTGGAATGACGTGTGGATTGATGTGTGGAATGAGGTGTGGAATGATATGTGGAATTATGCGTGGATTGAATATGTGGAATAAATTGTGGAACGATTTGTGGAATGATGAGTGGAATGATGTGTGGAATGATGTGGGGAATGATGTGTGGAATGATGTTTAGATTGAGGTGTTGAATGATGCGTGGAATGAGGTTTGGAATGATGTTTGGAATGATGTGTGGAATGATGTGCAGAATGAGGTATGGAATGATGGGTGGAATGATGTGTGGATTTATGTGTGGAATGATGTGTGGAATGATGTGTGGAATGAAGTGTGGAATGAGTTGTGGAATGATGCGTGAAATGATCTGTGAAATTTTGTGTGGAATGATGTTTGGAATGATGTGTGGAATGATGTATGGAATGATGTGTGGAATAATGGGTGGAATGAGGTTTGGAGTAGTGTGTGGAATGATGATTGGAATGATGTGTGGAATCATATGTGGAATGTTATTTGCAATGATGTGTGGAATGGTATGTGAAATGATGTGTGGAATGATGTGTGGCATGCTGTGTGGAATGATGTATGGAATGATGTGTGGAATGATGTGTGGAATGATGTGTGGAAGGATGTGTGGAATGAGGTTTGTTATGATATGTTGAATGATATGTCGGATGATGAGTGGAATGATGTGTGAAATGATGTGTAGAATGAAGTGTGGAATGATATTTGGAATGAGGTGTGGAATGAGGTGTGGAATGATGTGTGGAACGATATGTGGAATGATGTGTGGAAGAATGTGTGGAATGAGGATGGAATGATATGTGGAATGATGTATGGAATGGTGTGTGGAAAGATCTGCGGAATGAGGTGTGGAATGACGTGTGGAATGATGTGTGGAATGAGGTGTGGAATGACATGTGGAATGATGTGTGGAATGATGTCTGGAATGATGTGTGGAATGATATGTGGAATGATGCATAGAATGATGCGTGGAATTATGTGTGGATTGATGTGTGGAATGATGTGTGTAATTTTGGGTGGAATGAGGTATGGAATTGTGTGTGGAATGATGATTGGTATGATGTGTGGAAAGATGTGTAAAATGTTGTATGCAATGATGTGTGGAATGACGTTTGGAATGATGTGTGGAATGATGTTTGGAATGATGAGTGGAATGATATGTGGAATGATGTGTGGAATGATGTGTGGCATGCTGTGTGGAATGATGTGAGGAATGATGTGTGGAATGATGTGTGGAATGATGTGTGGAATCATGTGTGGAAGGATATGTGAAATGAGGTTTGTTATGATATGTTGAATGATATGTGGGATGATGAGTGGAAAGATGTGTGAAATGATGTGTGGAATGATGTGTGAAATGATACTTGGAATGAGGTGTGGAATGAGGTGAGGAATGATGTGTGGGATGATATGGGGAATGATGTGTGGAATGATGTGTGGAAGGATGTGTGTAATGAGAACGGAATGATATGTGGAATGATGTATGGAATGATGTGTGGAATAAGGTGTGGAATTACGTGTGGAATCATGTGTGGAATGATGTTTAGAATGAGGTGTGGAATGATGTGTGGAATGATGTGTGGAATGATGTGTGGAATGATGGTTAGAATGAGGTGTGGATTGATGCATGGAATGATGCATGGAATGATGTGTGGATTGATGTATGGTAAGAATTGTGGAATGATGTGTGGAATGATGAGTGGAATGATATGTGGAATGATGTTTGCAATGATGTTTAGAATGAGGTGTGGAATGATGTGTGGAATGATGTGTGGAATGATGTGCGGAATTATGTCTGGAATGAGGTTTGGAATGGTGTGTGGAATGATGATTGGAATGATGTGTTGAAATGAAGTGTGGAATGACGGGTGGAGTGAGGTGTGGAATTATGTTTGGAATGATGTGTGGAATGATGAGTTTAATGATGTGTGGAATGATGTGTGGAATAATGTGTGGAATGAGGTTTGGAATGATGTCTGGAATGATGTGTGGAATGAGGTTTGGAATGATGTGTGAAATGACGTGTTGAATTATGGGTGGAATGAGTTGTGTAATGATACGTGGAATGATGTGCGGAATAATGTGTGGAATGACGTGGTGGAATGATGTGTGGAATGGTATGTGGAATGAGGTTTGGAATGATGTGTGGAATGAGTTGTGGAATGATGTGTGGAATGATGTGTGGAAAGATATGTGGAATGGTGTGTGGAATGATGTGCTAAATGCGATGTGGAATGATGTGTGGAATGATCTGTGGGATGAGGTTTGGAATGATGTGTGGAATGATGTATGGAATGATGTGTGGAATGAGGTGTGGAATGATGTGTGGAATTGTTTGTGCATTGAGGTGTGGAATGACTTGCGGAATAATATCTGGAATGAGGTTTGGAAAGATGCGTGGAATGTTGTTTGGAATGATGTCTGGAGGGATGTGTGGAAGAATGTGTGGAAGGAGGTTTGTTATGATATGTTCAATTATATGTGGGATGATGAGTGGAATGATGTGTGGAATGATGTGTGGAAGAAAGTGTGGAATGAGGATGGAATGATATGTCGAATCATGTATGGAATAGTGTGACGAAAGACGTGCGGAATGAGGTTTGGAATGACGCGTGGATTGATGTGTGGAAAGAGGTTTGGAATGATATGTGGAATGATGTGCGGGATGAAGTCTGGAATGATGCATGGAATGATGCATGGAATTATGTGTGGTTGATGTGTGGAATAAATTGTGGAACGATGTGTGGAAAGATGTTTAGATTGAGGTGTGGAATGATGTGTGGAATGAGGTTTGGAATGGTGTTTGGAATGATGTGTGGAATGATGTGTAGAATGAGGTATGGAATGAAGTGGTGGAGTGATGTGTGGAATTATGTGTGTAATGACGTGTGGAATGATGTGTGGAATGACGTGTGGAATGAGTTGTGGAATGATGCTTGAAATGATCTATGAAATATTGTGTGGAATGATGTTTGGAATGATGTGTGGAATGATGTGTGGAATGATGTGTGGAATAATGGGTGGAATGAGGTTTGGAATGGTGTGTTGAATGATAATTGGAATGATGTGTGGAATGATGTGTGGAATGTTGTTTGCAATTATGTGTGGAATGATATGTGGAATGATGTGTGGAATGATGTGTGGCATGCTGTGTGGAATGATGTGTGGAATGATGTATGGGATGATAGGTGGAATGAGGTTTGGAATGATGTGTTGAATGAGGTGTGGAATGATGTTTGGAATGATGTGTGGAATGATATGTGGAATGGTGTGTGGAATGATGTGCTAAATGCGATGTGGAATGATGTGTGGAATGATCTGTGGGATGAGGTTTGGAATGATGTGTGGAATGATGTGTGGAATTATGTGTGGAATGATGTGTGGAATGAGATGTGGAATGATGTGTGGAATGAGATGTGGAATGATGTGTGGAATGGTTTGTGCAATGAGGTGTGGAATGAGGTGTGGAATAATATCTGGAATGAGGTTTGGAAAGTTGTGTGGAATGTTGTGTGGAATGATGCCTGGAGGGATGTGTGGAAGAATGTGTGGAATGAGGTTTGTTACGATATGTTGAATGATATGTGGGATGATGAGTGGAATGATGTGTGTAATGATGTGTGGAATGATGTGTGGAATGATGTGTGGAATGAGATGTGGAATGATGTGTGGAATGGTTTGTGCAATGAGGTGTGGAATGAGGTGTGGAATAATATCTGGAATGAGGTTTGGAAAGATGTGTGGAATGTTGTGTGGAATGATGCCTGGAGGGATGTGTGGAAGAATGTGTGGAATGAGGTTTGTTATGATATGTTGAATGATATCTGTGATGATGAGTGGAATGATGTGTGGAATGATGTGTGGAAGAATGTGTGGAATGAGGATGGAATGATATGTGGAATCATGTATGGAATAGTGTGTCGAAAGACGTGCGAATGAGGTGTGGAATGACGTGTGGATTGATGTCTGGAATAAGGTGTGGAATGATATGTGGAAAGATGTGCGGAATGATGTCTGGAATGATGCATGGAATGATGCATGGAATTATGTGTGGTTGATGTGTGGAATAAATTGTGGAACGATGTGTGCAATGATGTTTAGATTGAGGTGTGGAATGATGTGTGGAATGAGGTTTGGAATGGTGTTTGGAATGATGTGTTGAATGATGTGTAGAATGAGGTATGGAATGATGGGTGGAATGATGTGTGGAATTATGTGTGTCATGATGTGTGGAATGATGTGTGGAATGATGTGTGGAATGAGTTGTGGAATGATGCGTGAAATGATCTGTGAAATGTTGTGTGGAATGATGTTTGGAATGATGTGTGGAATGATGTCTGGAATCATGTGTAGAATGATGTGTGGAATGATGTGTGGAATGGTGTCTGGAAGCATGTGTAGAATGATGTGTGGATTGATGCATGGAATGATGCATGGAATGATGTGTGGATTGATGTGTGGAATGATGAGTGGAATGATGTGTGGAATGATGTGTGGAATGATGTTTAGAATGAGGTGTGGAATGATAGGTGGAATGAGGTGTGGAATGATGTTTGGAATGATGTGTGAAATGATGTGTGGAATTATGTCTGGTATGAGGTTTGGAATGGTGTGTGGAATGATGATTGGAATGATGTGTGGAATGATGTGTGGAATGACGGGTGGAATGAGGTGTGGAATGATGTGTGGAATGATGTGTGGAATGAGGTTTGGAATGGTGTTTAGAATGATGATTGGAATGATGTGTGGAATAATGTTTGGAATGACTTGTGGAATGATGTTTGGAATGATGTGTGGAATGACTGGTGGAAGGATGTGTGGATTGATGTGTGGAATAAATTGTGGAACGTTGTGTGGAATGATGTGTGAAATGATGTTTGGAATGATGTGTGGATTGATGTGTGGAATGAGGTTTGGAATGATGTGTGAAATGACGTGTGGAATGATGTTTGGAATGAGTTGTGGAATGATGTTTGGAAGGATGTTTGGACTGATGTGTGGAATTATGGGTGGAATGAGTTGTGGAATGTTACGTGGAATGATGTGCGGAATAATGTGTGGAATGATGTGTGGAATGATATGTGGCATGGTGTGTGGAATGATGTGCTAAATGCGATGTGGTATGATGTGTGGAATGATATGTGGGATGAGGTTTGGAATGATGCGTGGAATGATGTGTGGAATGATGTTTGGAATGAGGTTTGGAATGATTAGTGGAATGAGGTGCGGAATGATGTGTGGAATGATGTGTGGAATGATATGTGGAATGGTGTGTGCAATGATGTGCTAAATGCGATGTGGAATGATGTGTGGATTGATATGTGGGATGAGGTTTGGAATGATGTGTGGAATGATGTGTGGATTGATGTGTGGAATGAGGTGTGGAATGATGTGTGGAATGCTTTGTGCAATGATGTGTGGAATGAGGTGTGGAATGATATCTGGAATGATGTGTGGAATGATGAGTTTAATGATGTGTGGAATGAGGTTTTGAATGTTGTGTGGAATGATGTGTGGAATGAAGTTTGGAATGACTTGTGGAGTGATGTTTGGAATGATGTGTAGACTGATGTGTGGAATTATGGGTGGAATGAGTTGTGGAATGATACGTGGAATGATGTGCGGAATAATGTGTGGAATGAGGTGTTGAATGATGTGTGGAATGATGTGTGGAATGATATGTGGAATGGTGTGTGGAATGATTTGCTAAATGCGATGTGGAATGATGTGTGGAATGAAGTGTGGAATGCTGTGTGGAATGAGGTGTGGAAATATATCTGGAATGAGGTTTTGAAAGATGTGTGGAATGTTGTGTGGAATGATGTGTGGAATGCGGTTTGTTATGATATGTTGAATGATATGTGGGATGATGAGGGGAATGGTGTGTGAAATGAATCGTGGAATGATGTGTGGAATGATGTTTGGAATGAGATGTGGAATGAGGTGTGGAATGATGTGAGGAATGATATGTGAAATGAATCGTGGAATGATGTGTGGAATGATGTTTGGAATGAGGTGTGGAATGAGGTGTGGAATGATGTGAGGAATGATATGTGGAATGATGTGTGGAATGATGTGTGGAAGAATGTGTGGAATGAGGATGGAATGATATGTGGAATCACGTATGGAATGATGTGTGTAAAGACGTGCGGAATGAGGTGTGGAATGACGTGTGGAATGATGTTTAGAATGAGGTGTGGAATGATGTGTGGAATGAGATGTGGAATGATGTGTGGAATTATGTCTGGAATAAGGTTTGGAATGGTGTGTGGAATTATGATTGGAATGATGTGTTGAAATGAAGTGTGGAATGACGGGTGGAGTGAGGTGTGGAATGATGTTTGGAATGATGTGTGGAATGATGAGTTTAATGATGTGTGGAATGATGTGTGGAATAATGTGTGGAATGAGGTTTGGAATGATGTGTGGAATGATGTGTGTAATGAGGTTTGGAATGATGTCTGAAATGGCGTGTGGAATTATGGGTGGAATGAGTTGTGTAATGATACGTGGAATGATGTGCGGAATAATGTGTGGAATGATGTGGTGGAATGATGTGTGGAATGATATAAGGAATGAGGTTTGGAATGATGTGTGGATTGAGGTGTGGAATGATGTGTGGAATGATGTGTGGAATGATATGTGGAATGGTGTGTGGAATGATGTGCTAAATGCGATGTGGAATGATGTGTGGAATGATCTGTGGGATGTGGTTTGGAATGATGTGTGGAATGATGTGTGGAATGATGTGTGGAATGAGGTGTGGAATGATGTGTGGAATGGTTTGTGCAATGAGGTGTGGAATGAGGTGTGGAATATTATCTGGAATGAGTTTTGGAAAGATGTGTGGAATGTTGTGTGGAATGAGGTATGGAATGATGGGTGGAATGATGTGTGAAATTATGTGTGTAATGATGTGTGGAATGTTGTGTGGAATGACGTGTGGAATGAGTTGTGGAATGATGCGTGAAATGATCTGTGAAATATTGTGTGGAATGATGTTTGGAATGATGTGTGGAATGATGTGTGGAATGATGTGTGGAATAATGGGTGGAATGAGGTTTGGAATGGTGTGTTGAATGATGATTGGAATGATGTGTGGAATGATGTGTGGAATATTGTTTGCAATGATGTGTGGAATGATATGTGGAATGATGTGTGAAATGACGTGTGGAATGAAGTTTGGAATGACTTGTGTAATGATGTTTGGAATAATGTGTGCACGGATGTGTGGAATTATGGGTGGAATGAGTTGTGTAATGATACGTGGAATGATGTGCGAAATAATGTGTGGAATGATGTGGTGGAATGATGTGTGGAATGATATGTGGAATGAGGTTTGGAATGATGTGTGGAATGAGGTGTTGGAATGATGTGTGGAATGATGTGTGGAATGATGTGTGGAATAATGTGTGGAATGAGGTTTGGAATGATGTGTGGTGTGATGTGTGGAATGAGTTTTGGAATAATGTGTGAAATGACGTGTGGAATGAAGTTTGGAATGACTTGTGTAATGATGTTTGGAATGATGTGTGGACTGATGTGTGGAATTATGGGTGGAATGAGTTGTGTAATGATACGTGGAATGATGTGCGGAATAATGTGTGGAATGATGTGGTGGATTGATGTGTGGAATGAGATGTGGAATGAGGTTTGGAATGATGTGTGGAATGAGGTGTGGAATGATGTGTGGAATGATGTGTGGAATGATATGTGGAATGGTGTGTGGAATGATGTGCTAAATGCGATGTGGAATGTTGTTTGGAATGATCTGTGGGATGAGGTTTGAAATGATGTGTTGAATGATGTGTGGAATGATGTGTTGAATGAGGTGTGGAATGATGTGTGGAATGGTTTGTGCAATGAGGTGTGGAATGAGGTGTGGAATAATATCTGGAATGAGGTTTGGAAAGATGTGTGGAATGTTGTGTGGAATGATGTGTGGAGGGATGTGTAGAAGAATGTGTAGAATGAGGTTTGTTATGATATGTTGAATGATATGTGGGATGATGAGTGGAATGATGTGTGGAATGATGTGTGGAAGAATGTTTGGAATGAGAATGGAATGTTATGTGGAATCATGTATGGAATAGTGTGTCGAAAGACGTGCGGAATGAGGTGTGGAATGACGTGTGGATTGATATGTGGAATGAGGTCTGGAATGATATTTGGAATGATGTGCGGAATGATGTCTGGAATGATGTGTGGAATGATATCTGGAATGATGCATGGAATGATGCGTGGAATTATGTGTGGATTGATGTGTGGAATGATGTGTGGAATGATGTTTAGATTGAGGTGTTGAATGATGTGTGGAATGAGAATTGGAATGGTGTTTGGAATGATGTGTGGAATGATGTGTAGAATGAGGTATGGAATGATTGGTGGAATAATGGGTGGAATGAGGTTTGGAATAGTGTGTGGTATGATGATTGGAATGATGTGTGGAATGATGTGTGGCATGCTGTGTGGAATGATGTGTGGAATGATGTATGGGACGATGTGTGGAATGATGTGTGGAATGATGTTTGGAAGGATGTGTGGAATGAGGTTTGTTATGATATGTTGAATGATATGTGGGATGATGAGTGGAATGATGTGTGAAATGATGTGTGGAATGATGTGTGGAATGATATTTGGAATGAGGTGTGGAATGAGGTGTGGAATGATGTGTGGAATGATATGGGGAATGATGTGTGGAATTATGTGAGAAAGGATGTGTGGAATAAGGATGGAATGTTGCATGAAATGATGTGGGGATTGATGTGTGGAATGATGAGTGGAATGATGTGTGGAATGATGTGTGGAATGATGTTTAGAATGAGGTGTGGAATGATGTGTGGAATGAGGTGTGGAATGATGTTTTGAATGATGTGTGAAATGATGTGTGGAATGATGTGTGGAATGATGATTGGAATGATGTGTGGAATGATGTGTGGAATGACGGTTGGAATGAGGTGTGGAATGATGTTTGGAATGATGTGTGGAATGATGAGTTTATTGATGTGTGGAATGATGTGTTGGATAATGTGTGGAATGAGGTTTGGAATGGTGTGTGGAATGATGATTGGAATGATGTGTGGAATAATGTTTGGTATGATTTGTGGAATGTTGTTTGGAATGATGTGTGGAATGACGGGTGGAAGGTTGTGTGGATTGATGTGTGGAATAAATTGTGGAATGATGTCTGGAATGATGTGTGAAATGATGTTTGGAATGATGTGTGGATTGATGTGTGGAATGAGGTTTGGAATGATGTGTGAAATGACGTGTGGAATGATGTTTGGAATGACTTGTGGAATAATGTTTGGAATGATGTTTGGACTGATGTGTGGAATTATGGGTGGAATGAGTTGTGGAATGATACGTGGAATGATGTGCGGAATAATGTGTGGAATGATGTGTGGAATGATGTTTAGAATGAGGTGTGGAATGATGTGTGGAATGAGGTGTGGAATGATGTTTGGAATGATGTGTGAAATGAAGTGTGGAATGATGTGTGGAATGATGTGTAGAATTATGTCTGGAATGAGGTTTGGAATGGTGTGCGGAATGATGTGTGGAATGATGTCTGGACTGAGGTTTGGAATGGTGTGTGGAATGGTGATTGGAATGATGTGTGGAATGATGTGTGGAATGACGGGTGGAAAAGGTGTGGAATGATGTGTGGAATGATGTGTGGAATGATGTGTGGAATAATGTGTCGAATGATTTGTGGAATAATGTGTCGAATGAGGTGTGGAATGGTGTGTGGAATGACGGGTGGAAGGATGTGTGGATTGATGTGTGGAATAAATTGTGGAATGATGTTTGGAATTATGTTTGGACTGATGTGTGGAATTATGGGTGGAATGAGTTGTGGAATGATACATGGAATGATGTGCGGAATAATGTGTGGAATGATGTGTGGAATGATATGTGGAATGGTGTGTGGAATGATGTGCTAAATGCGATGTGGAATGATGTGTGGAATGATATGTGGGATGAGGTTTGGAATGATGTGTGGAATGATGTGTGGAATGATGTGTGGAACTTGGTGTGGAATGATGTGTGGAATGAGGTGTGGAATGATGTGTGTAATGGTTTGTTAAATGATGTGTGGAATGAGCTGTGGAATGATATCTGGAATGATGTGTGGGATGATGAGTTTAATGATGTGTGGAATGATGTGTGGAATGATGTGTGGAATGATGTGTGGAAGGATGTGTGGAATGAGGTTTGTTATGATATGTTGAATGATATGTGGGATGATGAGTGGAATGATGTGTGAAATGATGTGTGGAATGATTTGTGGAATGAAATTTGGAATGAGGTGTGGAATGAGGTGAGGAATGATGTGAGGAATGATATGGGGAATGATGTGTGGAATGATGTGTGGAAAGATGTGTGTAATGAAGTCGGAATGATATGTGGAATGATGTATGGAATGATGTGTGGAATGAGGTGTGGATTGATGCATGGACTGATGCATGGAATGATGTGTGGATTTATGTGTGGTAAGAATTTTGGAATGATGTGTGGAATCATGAGTGGAATGATATGTGGAATGATGTGTGGAATGATGTTTAGAATGAGGTGTGGAATGATGTGTGGAATGAGGTGTGGAATGATGTGTGGAATTATGTCTGGAATGCGGTTCGGAATGGTGTGTTGAATTATGATTGGAATGATGTGTTGAAATGAAGTGTGGAATGACGGGTGGAGTGAGGTGTGGAATGATGTTTGGAATGATGTGTGGAATGATGAGTTTAATGATGTGTGGAATGATGTGTGGAATAATGTGTGGAATGAGGTTTGGAATGATGTGTGGAATGATGTGTGGAATGAGGTTTGGAATGATGTCTGAAATGGCTGTGGAATTATGGGTGGAATGAGTTGTGTAATGATAGGTGGAATGATGTGCGGAATAATGTGTGGAATGATGTGGTGGAATGATGTGTGGATGATATGAGAAATGAGGTTTGGAATGATGTGTGGAATGAGGTGTGGAATGATGTGTGGAATGAAGGTTGGAATGATATGTGGAATGGTGTGTGGAATGATGTGCTAAATGCGATGTGGAATGATGTGTGGAATGATCTGTGGGATGAGGTTTGGAATGATGTTTGGAATGATGTGTGGAATGATGTGTGGAATGAGGTGTGGAATGATGTGCGGAATGGTTTGTGCAATGAGGTGTGGAATGAGGTGTGGAATAATATCTGGAATGAGGTTTGGAAAGATGTGTGGAATGTTGTGTGGAATGATGTGTGGAGGGATGTGTGGAAGAATGTGTGGAATGAGGTTTGTTATGATATGTTGAATGATATGTGGGATGATGAGTGGAATGATGTGTGGAATGATGCGTGGAAGAATGTGTGGAATGAGGATGGAATGATATGTGGAATCATGTATGGAATAGTGCGTCGAAAGACGTGCGGAATGAGGTGTGGAATGACGTGTGGATTGATGTGTGGAATGAGGTTTGGAATGATATGTGGAATGATGTGCGGAATTAAGTCTGGAATGATGCATGGAATGATGCATGGAAGTATGTGTGGTTGATGTGTGGAATAAATTGTGGAACGATGTGTGGAATGATGTTTAGATTGAGGTGTGGAATGATGTTTGGAATGAGGTTTGGAATGGTGTTTGGAATGATGTGTGGAATGATGTGTAGAATGAGGTATGGAATGATGGGTGGAATGATGTGTGAAATTATGTGTGTAATGATGTGTGGAATGTTGTGTGGAATGACGTGTGGAATGAGTTGTGGAATGATGCGTGAAATGATCTGTGCAATATCGTATGGAATGATGATTGGAATGATGTGTGGAATGATGTGTGGAATGATGTTTGCAATGATGTGTGGAATGATATGTGGAATGATGTGTGGAATGATGTGTGGAATGAGGTGTGGAATGATGTGTGGAATGGTTTGTGCAATGAGGTGTGGAATGAGGTGTGGAATAATATCTGGAATGAGGTTTGGAAGGATGTGTGGAATGTTGTGTGGAATGTTGTGTGGAGGAATGTGTGGAAGAATGTGTGGAATGAGGTTTGTTATTATATGTTGAATGATATGTGGGATGATGAGTGGAATGATGTGTGGAATGATGTGCGGAAAAATGCGTGGAATGAGGATGGAATGATATGTGGAATCATGTATGGAATAGTGTGTCGAAAGATGTGCGGAATGAGGTGTGGGATGACTTGTGGATTGATGTCTGGAATGAGGTGTGGAATGATATGTGGAATGATGTGCGGAATGATGTATGGGATGATGTGTGGAATGATGTGTGGAATGATGTGTGGAATAATGTGGGAATGAGGTTTGGAATGATGTGTGGAATGATGTGTGGAATGAGGTTTGGAATAATGTGTGAAATGACGTGTGGAATGAAGTTTGGAATGATTTGTGTCATGATGTTTGGAATGATGTGTGGACTGATGTGTGGAATTATGGGTGGAATGAGTTGTGTAATGATACGTGGAATGATGTGCGGAATAATGTGTGGAATGATGTGATGGAATGATGTGTGGAATGATATATGGAATGAGGTTTGGAATGATGTGTGGAATGAGGTGTGGAATGATGTGTGGAATGATGTGTGGAATGATATGTGGAATAATGTATGGAATGAGGTTTGGAATGATGTGTGGAATGATGTGTGGAATGAGGTTTGGAATAATGTGTGAAATGACGTGTGGAATGAAGTTTGGAATGACTTGTGTAATGATGTTTGGAATGATGTGTGGACTGATGTGTGGAATTATGGGTGGAATGAGTTGTGTAATGATACGTGGAATGATGTGCGGAATAATGTGTGGAATGATGTGGTGGAATGATGTGTGGAATGATATGTGGAAAGATATGTGGAATGGTGTGTGGAATGATGTGCTAAATGCGTGTGGAATGATGTGTGGAATGATCTGTGGGATGAGGTTTGGAATGATGTGTTGAATGATGTGTGGAATGATGTGTGGAATGAGGTGTGGAATGATGTGTGGAATGGTTTGTGCAATGAGGTGTGGAATGAGGTGTGGAATAATATCTGGAATGAGGTTTGGAAGGATGTGTGGAATGTTGTGTGGAATGATGTGTGGAGGAATGTGTGGAAGAATGTGTGGAATGAGGTTTGTTATTATATGTTGAATGATATGTGGGATGATGAGTGGAATGATGTGTGGAATGATGTGCGGAAAAATGCGTGGAATGAGGATGGAATGATATGTGGAATCATGTATGGAATAGTGTGTCGAAAGATGTGCGGAATGAGGTGTGGGATGACTTGTGGATTGATGTCTGGAATGAGGTGTGGAATGATATGTGGAATGATGTGCGGAATGATGTCTGGAATGATGCATGGAATGATGCATGGAATTATGTGTGGTTGATGTTTGGAATAAATTGTGGAACGATGTGTGGAATGATGTTTAGATTGAGGTGTGAAATGATGTGTGGAATGAGGTTTGGAATGGAGTTTGGAATGATGTGTGGAATGATGTGTAGAATGAGGTATGGAATGATGGGTGGAATGATGTGTGTAATGATGTGTGTAATGATGTGTGGAATGATGTGTGGAATGATGTGTGGAATGAGTTGTGGAATGATGCGTGAAATGATCTGTGAAATGTGTGGAATGATGTTTGGAATGATGTGTGGAATGATGTTTGGAATGATGTGTGGAATAATGGGTGGAATGAGGTTTGGAATGGTGTGTGGAATGATGATTGAAATGATGTGTGGAATGATGTGTGGAATGTTGTTTGCAATGATGTGTGGAATGATATGTGGAATGATATATGGAATGATGTGTGGCATGCTGTGTGGAATGATGTGTGGAATGATGTATGGGATGATGTGTGGAATGATGTGTGGAATGATATGTGGAAGGAAGTGTGGAATGAGGTTTGTTATGATATGTTGAATGATATGTGGGATGATGAGTGGAATGATGTGTGAAATTACGTGTGGAATGATGTTTGGAATGATATTTGGAATGAGGTGTGGAATGAGGTGTGGAATGATGTGTGGAATGATATGGGGAATGATGTGTGGAATGGTGTGAGAAAGGATGTGTGGAATGATGAATGGAATGATGTGTGGAATGAGGTGTGGAATGATATGTGGAATGATGTTTGGAATGATGTCAGTAATCATGTGTGGAATGATGTGTGGATTGATGCATGGAATGATGCATGGAATGATGTGTGGATTGATGTGTGGAATGATGAGTGGAATGAGGTGTGGAATGATGTTTGGAATGAGGTGTGGAATAATGTTTGGAGTGATGTGTGAAATGATGTGTGGAATGGTGTGTGGAATGATGTGTGGAATTATGTCTGGAATGAGGTTTGGAATGGTGTGTGGAATGATGATTGGAATGATGTGTGGAATGATGGGTTGGGATGACGGGTGGGATGAGGTGTGGAATGATGTGTGGAATGATGTGTGGAATGAGGTTTGGAATGGTGTGTGGAATGATGATTGGAATGATGTGTGGAATAATGTTTGGAATGACTTGTGGAATGATGTTAGGAATGATGTGTGGAATGACTGGTGGAAGGATGTGTGGATTGAGGTATGGAATAAATTGTGGAACGATGTGTGGAATGATGTGTGAAATGATGTTTGGAATGTTGTGTGGATTGATGTGTGGAATGAGGTTTGGAATGATGTGTGAAATGACGCGTGGAATGATGTTTGGAATGAGTTTTGGAATGATGTTTGGAATGATATTTGGACTGATGTGTGGAATTATGGGTGGAATGAGTTGTGGAATGATACGTGGAATGATGTGCGTAATAATGCGTGGAATGATGTGTGGAATGATATGTGGAATAGTGTGTGGAATGATGTACTAAATGCGATGTGGAATGATGTGTGGATTGATATGTGGGATGAGGTTTGGAATGATGTGTGGAATGAGGTGTGGAATGATGTGTGGAATGAGGTTTGTTATGATATGTTGAATGATATGTGGGATGATGAGTGGAATGATGTGTGAAATTACGTGTGGAATGATGTTTGGAATGATATTTGGAATGAGGTGTGGAATGAGTTGTGGAATGATGTGTGGAATGATATGGGGAATGATGTGTGGAATGGTGTGAGAAAGGATGTGTGGAATGATGAATGGAATGATGTGTGGAATGAGGTGTGGAATGATATGTGGAATGATGTTTGGAATGATGTCAGTAATCATGTGTGGAATGATGTGTGGATTGATGCATGGAATGATGCATGGAATGATGTGTGGATTGATGTGTGGAATGATGAGTGGAATGATGTGTGGAATGATGTGTGGAATGATGTTTAGAATGAGGTGTGGAATGATGTGTGGAATGAGGTGTGGAATGATGTTTGGAGTGATGTGTGAAATGATGTGTGGAATGGTGTTTGGAATGATGTGTGGAATTATGTCTGGAATGAGGTTTGGAATGGTGTGTGGAATGATGATTGGAATGATGTGTGGAATGATGGGTTGGGATGACGGGTGGGATGAGGTGTGGAATGATGTGTGGAATGATGTGTGGAATGAGGTTTGGAATGGTGTGTGGAATGATGATTGGAATGATGTGTGGAATAATGTTTGGAATGACTTGTGGAATGATGTTAGGAATGATGTGTGGAATGACTGGTGGAAGGATGTGTGGATTGAGGAATGGAATAAATTGTGGAACGATGTGTGGAATGATGTGTGAAATGATGTTTGGAATGATGTGTGGATTGATGTGTGGAATGAGGTTTGGAATGATGTGTGAAATGACGCGTGGAATGATGTTTGGAATGAGTTTTGGAATGATGTTTGGAATGATATTTGGACTGATGTGTGGAATTATGGGTGGAATGAGTTGTGGAATGATACGTGGAATGATGTGCGTAATAATGCGTGGAATGATGTGTGGAATGATATGTGGAATAGTGTGTGGAATGATGTACTAAAAGCGATGTGGAATGATGTGTGGATTGATATGTGGGATGAGGTTTGGAATGATGTGTGGAATGATGTGTGGAATGATGTGTGGAATGAGGTGTGGAATGATGTGTGGAATGGTTTTTGCAATGATGAGTGGAAAGAGGTGTGGAATGATATCTGTAATGATGTGTGGAATGATGAGTTTAATGATGTGTGGAATGATGCGTGGAATAATGTGTGGAATGGGGTTTGGAATGATGTGTGGAATGATGTATGGAATGAGTTTTGGAATGATGTGTGAAATGACGTGTGGAATGAAGTTTGGAATGACTTGTGGAATGATGTTTGGAATGATGTGTGGACTTATGTGTGGAATTATGGGTGGAATGAGTTGTGGAATGATAAGTGGAATGATGTGCGGAATAATGTGTGGAATGAGGTGTGGAATGATGTGTGGAATGATGTGTGGAATGATATGTGGAATGGTGTGTGGAATGATTTGCTAAGTGCGATGTGGAATGATGTGTGGAATGATGTGTGGAATGATGTTTGAAATGAGGTGTGGGAATATATCTGGAATGAGCTTTGGAAAGATGTGTGGAATGTTGTGTGGAATGATGTGTGGAATGAGGTTTGTTATGATATGTTGAATGATATGTGGGATGATGAGGGGAATGATGTGTGAAATGAATCGTGGAATGATGTGTGGAATGATGTTTGGAATGAGGTGTGGAAAAGGTTGGAATGAGGTGTGGAATCATGTGAGGAATGATATGTGGAATGATGTGTGGAATGAGGTGTGGAAGAATGTGTGGAATGAGGATGGAATGATATGTGGAATCACGTATGGAATGGTGTGTGTAAAGACGTGCGGAATGAGGTGTGGATTGACGTGTGGATTGATGTGTGGAATGAGGTGTGGAATGATATGTGGAATTATGTGTGGATTGATGTGTGGAATAAATGGTGGAACGATGTGTGGAATGATGAGTGGAATGATGTGTGGAATGATAGTGGAATGATGTTTAGATTGAGGTGTCGAATGATGTGTGGAATGAGGTTTGGAATGATGTGTGGAATGATGTGTGGAATGAGGTTTGGAATGATGTCTGAAATGGCGTGTGGAATTATGGGTGGAATGAGTTGTGTAATGATAGGTGGAATGATGTGCGGAATAATGTGTGGAATGATGTGGTGGAATGATGTGTGGATGATATGAGAAATGAGGTTTGGAATGATGTGTGGAATGAGGTGTGGAATGATGTGTGGAATGAAGGTTGGAATGATATGTGGAATGGTGTGTGGAATGATGTGCTAAATGCGATGTGGAATGATGTGTGGAATGATCTGTGGGATGAGGTTTGGAATGATGTTTGGAATGATGTGTGGAATGATGTGTGGAATGAGGTGTGGAATGATGTGCGGAATGGTTTGTGCAATGAGGTGTGGAATGAGGTGTGGAATAATATCTGGAATGAGGTTTGGAAAGATGTGTGGAATGTTGTGTGGAATGATGTGTGGAGGGATGTGTGGAAGAATGTGTGGAATGAGGTTTGTTATGATATGTTGAATGATATGTGGGATGATGAGTGGAATGATGTGTGGAATGATGCGTGGAAGAATGTGTGGAATGAGGATGGAATGATATGTGGAATCATGTATGGAATAGTGCGTCGAAAGACGTGCGGAATGAGGTGTGGAATGACGTGTGGATTGATGTGTGGAATGAGGTTTGGAATGATATGTGGAATGATGTGCGGAATTAAGTCTGGAATGATGCATGGAATGATGCATGGAAGTATGTGTGGTTGATGTGTGGAATAAATTGTGGAACGATGTGTGGAATGATGTTTAGATTGAGGTGTGGAATGATGATTGGAATGAGGTTTGGAATGGTGTTTGGAATGATGTGTGGAATGATGTGTAGAATGAGGTATGGAATGATGGGTGGAATGATGTGTGAAATTATGTGTGTAATGATGTGTGGAATGTTGTGTGGAATGACGTGTGGAATGAGTTGTGGAATGATGCGTGAAATGATCTGTGCAATATCGTATGGAATGATGATTGGAATGATGTGTGGAATGATGTGTGGAATGATGTTTGCAATGATGTGAGGAATGATATGTGGAATGATGTGTGGAATGATGTGGACATGCTGTGTGGAATGATGTGTGGAATGATGTATGGGATGATGTGTGGAATGATGTGTGGAATGATGTGTGGAATAATGTGGGAATGAGGTTTGGAATGATGTGTGGAATGATGTGTGGAATGAGGTTTGGAATAATGTGTGAAATGACGTGTGGAATGAAGTTTGGAATGATTTGTGTCATGATGTTTGGAATGATGTGTGGACTGATGTGTGGAATTATGGGTGGAATGAGTTGTGTAATGATACGTGGAATGATGTGCGGAATAATGTGTGGAATGATGTGATGGAATGATGTGTGGAATGATATATGGAATGAGGTTTAGAATGATGTGTGGAATGAGGTGTGGAATGATGTGTGGAATGATGTGTGGAATGATATGTGGAATAATGTGTGGAATGAGGTTTGGAATGATGTGTGGAATGATGTGTGGAATGAGGTTTGGAATAATGTGTGAAATGACGTGTGGAATGAAGTTTGGAATGACTTGTGTAATGATGTTTGGAATGATGTGTGGACTGATGTGTGGAATTATGGGTGGAATGAGTTGTGTAATGATGCGTGGAATGATGTGCGGAATAATGTGTGGAATGATGTGGTGGAATGATGTGTGGAATGATATGTGGAAAGATATGTGGAATGGTGTGTGGAATGATGTGCTAAATGCGTGTGGA